>NC_056725.1:48740386-48922886 GCF_019279795.1 Protopterus annectens
TACAGACACACACACACAAACCTGCCTCACTCTTACACACACACACACACACACACACACACACACACACACACACACACACACACACACACACACACACACACACACACACACACACACACCTGCCTCCCTCTTACACACACACACACACCTGCCTCCCTCTTACACACACACACACACACACACACACACTTGCCTTCTTCTTACACACACACACCTACCTCCCTCCCTCTTACACACCCACCTGCACCTACCTCCCTCCCTCTTACAGACACACACACACACCTCCCTCCCTCTTACACACACACCTACTTGCCTCCCTCTTACACACACACATACACACCTACTTGCCTCCCTCTTACACACACATACACACCTACTTGCCTCCCTCTTACACACACACACACACACACACACACACACACACACACACACACACACACACACACACACTTGCCTTCTTCTTGCACACACACACCTCCCTCCCTCTTACACACCCACCTGCACCTACCTCCCTCCCTCTTACACACACACACACACACACCTCCCTCCCTCTTACACACACACATCTGCCTCCCTCTTACACACACATACACACCTACTTGCCTCCCTCTTACACACACACAGACACACACACACACGCACACACACACACCCACAGAGACCTGCCTACCTCCCTCTTACACACAGAAACACACACACCTACCTCCCACCCTCTTACACACACACGCACACCCACACACCCACAGAGACCTACCTACTTCCCTCTTACACACACACACACACACACACACACACACACACACACACACACACACACACACACCTCTCAACATTTTAGCACAAAAAATCTGGACAAAGACCCAAAAATAGGGACAGACTTTAAATGTTGCTCTAACAAACTTATAAAGTTGCTAGAAAAAAGGTATTGTGTTAATGTGAATTCTCTGAAGGATATGAAGTCTGAAACTCAAATGCCTATTTAGTGAATTCTGTCCTCACTGATTGGCCACAATAAACCCAGTCCAGCCATCCATCCATAACCCCTTTTTTCCCATTTTTGCACATGGGGTCGGAGTGTCACTTCAACAGTGATAATCATCTAGAGCCAAAGTTCACACCACTGGGTGGCTAGCCCTGCCACAGTTATTTGTCTACATCATACATTTCTGCGCACACACACACATATAGTCAGTTTAGTGTATCCAATTCACCTACTATATATTTTTGGAATGGAATGTGGGAGGAAAGTGGAACACTCAAAGGAAACCCACGCAAACCTGGGGGGACATGCAGATTCCACACAGAAGGCAACCTAGTTGAAAATCGAACTGGGGAACCTTTTGTTAAGAGGCAACAACGCTATTCGGTGACAACAGACAAAAAGTGTGAAAGGTCTCTGACATACAGATTCCAATAAAAAAAATTGGCCTGCAGGTTTCTAGATATTATACTCTTAAGTAACAGGGCAGCATTCTTTTTTTGTTTAACAAACTTTCACAATAAAAAATTAGCAGCTAATACTCTTCCAAGTTCACAGCTATAAACTGCCAGAATTTGATGGAGTCATTTTAGACCACCATCATGTGAACTACATCTCTGTAACATTTCAGATAAAACAAAGTTCTGGGGTCAAACAACAGATTCATATTGCAAGTAAACAAACTTTTATTCTCATTCAGTTCATGACGTGGTTGAAGAATGTATGCAAAAGATCTGATCATGTCAGTGATTTTTAAATTCCATCTAGAGCGATTCTGCAGTTTGACATGTTACATCACTGTGGATAATAACCAATTATACAGTGCCACAGGCACCACATTTTTGGTAAATGAATAAAGTGGGGTATTGAGAGCTATTGTATTTCATTTTTTACCAGTGCCCTAAAACTGGTAACAAATGGACCTTCCACTGAACTCTATATGACATCTTATTAATGACAAAAAAAGTGCATTCGTAGAAGCAAATATTCAATTAATATAGCTTCAAAAACTATAAAATACATACAAAAGGTCCCATGTTACTAAAAAGATATTTCCTAAAAATAAGAACACTAAAAGTCATCCACATGTACTCACTAAAGCAACATAACGTACTTAACAATTAGAAAAGTGCATTCCTACATCACCAAGCTTATGTTACTTTTAAAACAGCACAGATAATGATCTGGGTTTGGGAATCCCCCCACCCAAAAAACAACTGTTAAAGAGTGTCACATAGTATTTTGAGGTTCTCTGCTGTGGACTTTGCTGTTGGTGCTTGTATTAGTATCTGAGAGACTTGTTAATGCTTGCATATATGCTAATTCTTTAGTAGTTCACAATAGACAACTGTAGACAATTCACTATCCAAAATGTATTACACAATAAATTATCAACAGTTAGATGAAATTGTACAAACTTATTAACAATCTCATTTTCCAGATGGTGTATGCAGAATGTGAAGAGGTGGAGGAGACCCTGGAGAGATGGAGATATGCTCTAGAGAGAAGACGAATGAAAGTCAGCAGGACTAAGAATATATGTGTGTGAATGAGAGGGAGAATAGAGGAATGGTGAGGATGCAGGGAGTATAGGTGGCAAAGGTGGATGAATTTAAATACTTGGGATGAATAGTTCAGAATAATGGTGAGTGTGGAAGAGAGGCGAAGAAGAGAGTACAGGCAGGATGGAGTGGGTGGAGAAGAGTGTCAGGAGTGATTTGTGACAGACTAGTACCAGTAAGAGTGAAAGGGAAGGTCTACAAGAGGGTAGTGAGACCAGCTATGTTATGGGTTGGAGACAGTGGCATTGACAAAAAGGCAGGAGTCAGAGAAGGATGTGGCAGAGTTAAAGATGTTAAGATTTGCACTGGGTGTGACGAGGGTGGATAGGATTAGGAATAAGTATATTAGAGGGTCAGCCCAGGTTGGAAGGTTTGGAGACAAAGCCAGAGAGGCACGATTTACGTTGGTTTGGACATGTGCAGAGGAGGGATGCTGAGTATATTAGGAAAAAGATGCTAAGGATGAAGCTACCAGGTAACAGGAAAAGAGGAAGGCCTAAGATAAGGTTTATGGATGTGGTGAGAGAGGACATGCAGGTGGTTGGTGTGACAGAGCAAGATGCAGAGGGCAGGAAGAAATGGAAACAGGTGATCTGCTGTGGCGACCCCTAACGGGAACAGCCAAAAGAAGATGATGTATGCAGACTGTGAAGCATGCTTTCTATTATTTTTGCAGCAATAAAAATAGCCTGACATTTTGGCAGTCCAAATATACTGAAAGTCTAAACAGTGGTAACGAAAGGGTAGACAGCAACTTCTTTTCTAGTCTATGGTAAAGGATCTTCTCAATTAGAGAATCTAAGATAAAAATAGTTACTGTAATGCCAAGCTGGTGCAAATACAGAACGAGTTATCTATGATACTCCAAGACAGAGCCATTAAAATGTGATAGCTAACAGATTACAACCATAGTGCACTTCATGTGGAAGGAAAACATGCAATGTTAATATCTTTAGCAAGAGATGAAATACTTTAAATTACCACATGCATTTACATATATGATAATTTTCAACTATAGATCATAACGTACTGTATGTATAACATTGCTAGAGCATCAGATCCTCCTCTAGTCATGCTAGTTTCTGTTATATTTTGTGTGTGGTGTAAGGGAAAACCAGGTCATTTGCACACTTGCCCACAATCTGATACAGACACAAAATGCTGCCAATGTCCTGCCAACTTGCTTAAATAAATAAAAGCACATCGCATGAGGTCAGGACAAGACCACCACTGCAACTTACTTCACTGACTTTAACCCTGAACAGACTTCCTGAATATGCACTCAAACAGAATGTTTGTACGTGCATACCTGCGAATGCATTCTCATACAGGCAGGTAGGCACGCATGCACCCACACACTGCTGGTGGTGGAAAAAAGACCATTAATTTCCACTCCACC
Source organism: Protopterus annectens (assembly GCF_019279795.1). Taxonomy (NCBI): domain Eukaryota; kingdom Metazoa; phylum Chordata; order Ceratodontiformes; family Protopteridae; genus Protopterus; species Protopterus annectens. The sequence goes on from NC_056725.1 coordinate 48,744,330, forward strand.
TTTAGTTATCAAGTGAAATTTAGATATATATACACACAACTAACAAGTCATGTGCTTAAAAAGTACAGTCTATCTGCAAAGCAAACCAGCTAGTTTGCAGCCATACAGACAGCTGTCATCAAATTAACAATGACAGGTCTGAATGACCAGTGTAGTGCATCTGCATGGCAAACAACATTGTTCATAAAAGATGTGAACACTCTTACCATCATTTCTAACAACTTTTGAACAAGACTGCAAATAAGACTGCATCATGTCTTCTCTAAAACCAGCAGAGGGAAAAAAAAAAAGATATCTACCACTCGAATGTAAAAAGGCATTTTTATCTTCTAGTTTGCTACAAAAATATTTTTATCATGTAGGAAATTTCACTCTACAACTAAGACTAACATGAGTAGTGTAAAAGTCTGCTTACATAGTATTTATTTATTTATTTTACATCTGTTTACCAGGAAGGTCCGACTGGACACAGGTCCATTTTCAGAGGAGGCCCGGGGAGAAAAGCTCCAAAATGTTATGCAGTGAAACACAATAATAGACCATGTAATAAAAAAAAAATACGATATAATACATGGGAGAGAAGTGAAAATAAGTAACACGCTATCACAAACATTACACAGACATTATACAGCCTTCCCCAAAATTACAAAACCAGAAAAAGGCATGCTGAACTGAAATTAAAAGGAAATGAAGAGCATCTATAGCTTTAATTACTGTATATGTCCATGTACAATGTTATCGTGTACGAGGAAAAATATTTTGGGTTTACAAAACCTTTACAGGAAATTATCATTTAATAGGAATCAAAAGCCATAAGCTCGATAATCCACAAGGAAAACACCAGCTGTTGATGAAGAACATGGCTTTATTGTGCAGAAGAAATATACAATGAAACTTCACTTTACAAAACTAGCATACAGAATCCAAAGCATGAGATAACCATCAGCCTAAAAGCAGATCTAAAACCAGTTAAGCGCTTTCATCCCCTATCTGGGGACTTCTTCAGAACAATTCCCAGCATTCTTATAGCATTCCAATTAAAGGGAAACTACTATAAATAACCAACATGTGATGCTTAACTAATACAAATGCATATAACACCAATGGGTACAAGGAATAAATATCAAATGTTTTTAAATAGTTTTTTTTTAAAAAATATATTAAATGATTCATGTATTAATAAATATTAAAAACTGACCATAAACATTGAAATACTGAATTGTTATATTTGCATGTTAACCCAATATATTTTTTTATTTTTAAATAGCAGCTGATGTTGACTGCCTTATTTATACCAGGATACCTGGTAGCATCCAACACCAGCTGCCACCTCAATTCACATACATCAAGGGCCTCCCTAGGTTTTTGACCATGCTGGTCTGGAAATATTAAGATTCATTATTAAATACAATAATATTAAAATTGAGAGTATATCAGCCGAATTGGATTTACAAAATGTGTTAATACAATTGGATCTGATTTTTGATCAATATAAAACTAACTATGACAATTTGTTTGAACACATTGACAATGTGTGTGCCAATATTTTTTCCATGTAAAATGTCTAAAATTAAAAGCGATTTAGCTGAATACACTAATGGTAAGGTTTATCCTGTGTTGATGGGTCATCAAGGTAACAAGAAGGCCACAACCAAATAAAGTGAGCCCGGGAGCAATGGGGTGAGATCAGCACCTACGTCAGGAGATGACGAGGAGGAAGTTATCCCTTTAGAGCTGGAAATAAGGCAGTCAGAGAGGTTGAAGAATCGGGGACCGAGTTTCACTTATCAGAGTTATGGTGCAAACAAGAAACCTATGGAGTATGTATATCAGGGGGCAAGACCAAAACAGCCGAACACTGGAGGTTACCAGTAGATGAGATGATAGATTTGGTCATTAAGTTTATGAAAGGTAACTCATATATTTCAGAAGGTATGCATAGTTTGGAAGACATTACAGACTGTTTAGATTCGGATCATTGTTCCACGTTTGTTACACCTATTTGTGGTGAAACTAATGCTACTGGTGGGGATATAGTTCTTGTTTCCCCCAATGATGATTTTTCAACAAATGTTTGTATTAATAATGGTGTAATGGAAATGTCATACAGCATGTGTACTTTAGGTGTTTTAGATAGTGATTCTCAGGACGATAGCAATGCATCTAGTAATGTTTTACTGAGCATTATTTTCAACACTAGGGGTGACTTTAAAGCATACAATTATTCCTGTAAAAACATTACTACCCCTGTTGCTAATTTATTAGCGAAAGGGTACCCATATGTACCTAGTAGAAGGGGTAGATACTTTATTAGATTTAAAAATGTTCATGAGGGAATTAAATCTTCATGTATGATTTGATAATAATGCTTGCAATAATATTAACAATCATGGTAATGTCAATGTTTCGAGGTTAACGAGACCTAGTATTTTTAATCCCCCAATGTGTAATACTATTAGCACATTTGAAAAAAATGTGCAAATTGGATTTTAGGGAAGTTTTTACGGGCAATTGTAACATTATGGGTGACAATCTAGCCGAAATGGAAAAAAGTTGTTGCATGACATTTCTGAAGATGGCAATGTACGTTACATGAAACCGAATAAAGGTAATGGAGTGGTGGTTATGGATTATGTAGATTATTTCAATTACATGTCGGGTCTATTAATGCGTGATACTTACAAAGAAGTATCTATGAATTAAATTAATATTTCATATCGTAAATTAGATCTAGTTTTGGAGGATATGCTACTGCAAGGACAAATTAATTTAGATTAATTTAATTATATGAAAAATGAATACCCGGTGATCGCCACTATTTTTGGTTTACCCAAAATTCACAAAGGGCTTAGTAATTTGGAATTTAGGCCCATAGTGGATGCAAAAAGAGGAAAACATGTTTTATTGGGAAATGTTTAGACTTCCATTTAAAAAGAGGGTTACAACATTTTAAATATATTTGCAAAGATTCATGGGAATTTTTAGCTAATTTAAATAATTTAACACTTATGAAGATGATATGTTATTGGTTAACATAGATGTATGTAACCTTTTTTCAGTTATACCCCAGGATGATGGACTTATTTGGCTTGAATCTCAGTTACAGGCAACGGGTATGTTAGAACAAGATGATATTAATGCCTTTATGATTTTAATGGAAATGGTTTTAAAACACAATTTTATTAAATTTGAGGGTCAATACTTTTGTCAGGTCACTGAAGTAGCAATGGGGGTGGCTTGCGCTCCCCTTTTTGCCAACTACGTAATGACATTCTGGGAAGATCAATTCATATTCAAATCTAAATATATGCAATATATAAAGTATTTTACAAGATTTTTGGATGATATTTTTATGATATGGATTGGTTCTGTTGATATGTTAAATTAATTTTTTGTGTACATTAACAACACTTTAGAGTGTTTTAAGTTTACCCATGTTTTTAATGATATTATACGTATTTGGACATGGAGATAAAAATTGATAGGATTGATAAAAAAATTGATCTCAAAGATATTTAGAAAGCCTACGTTTTCAAACTCATATTTGGAATTTAATAGTTGGCACCCGATTTTTCAGAAAAGATCTATTATAAAAGGACAACTGGTACGCACTGCCAGAATGACATCCCTGGAGTGTGATTTTATTCTGGAAGTAGAATTTATTTTGAAAATGTTTGAGCACAGGGGGTACCCCCAAGACTTATTGGAAAATGTAAAACGGGAGGTTGTCATTAAGCAGCAGAATGGTTGGTTTGTCCCTATTTTAGGTCATAATGTGGAGGGTAATCATGCCATTGGCTATTTGAGGGATAAGGACAATAACTTTTCTACCGCTCCCATTTTTATTATGACTTATAATAAGGATGCACACATGATTTGCAAAATTATTGAAAACTATTGGAAATTATCTGTTGATAAGAATTTGGCCAAGATGTTTAATAAAAAAACTAAAGGATACATACAGAAGAGATAGGTGTTTCAAAGATATCATGGAACAGGGGGGAGTAAAGGTAATAAAAATATTTGTTCTTTAAAAAAAGTGGGCAATACCAAATGTGGTATGTGCCCCCAAAGTTCCTTGATTTTAATTACTGGAGATACCTTTATTTCAAATGGTAAGGCACTACATATTAGGGGTAATTTTAATTGTCAAAGTGAAAATGTTGTTTATTTAGCGAAATGTTGTATATGTCCAGTTTATGTAGGAAAAACCTGTAGGAAGTTTAGATTAAGGATTTATGAACATACTTTGGATATCAAGCATGGAAAGGATTCTAATGCCCTTGGTAGACATTTAATGGAGCACCCGGGTCATTCTTTTAGATTTTTGGTGTTACAGCAGTTACAATCAGGTGAACAGCGGAGTACACCTAGGGAGGCCCTTGATGTATGTGAATTGAGGTGGCAGCTGATGTTGGATGCTCCCAGGTATCCTGGTATCAATGAAACAGTCAACGTCAGCTGCTATTTAAGAATAAAAAATATATTGGGTTAACATGCAAATATAACAAGTCAGTATTTGAATGTTTATGGTCAGTTTTTAATATTTATTAATACATAAATCATTTAATATATATTTTTTAAAAAACTTAAAAAAAAAAAAACTTTTTAAAAACATTTGATATTTATTCCTTGTACACATTGGTGTTATATGCATTTGTATTAGTAGAAACATTACATGTTGGTTATTTATAGTAGTTTCCCTTTAATTGGATGCTATAAGAATGCTGGGAATGGTATTGGGAATTGTTCTGAAGAAGTCCCCAGATAGGAGATGAAAGCACTTAACTGGTTTTAGATTTGTTTTTATGCTGATGGTTATCTCATGCGTCATGGATTTTGTATGCTAGTTTTTTAAAGTGAAGTTTCAAATTATCATTTAAATATGGGGAAGATATGCAGCTGTCAATTAAAAATGTTCAGGAAAAATACCACAGTAACAAAAGGAAAATCTGTAAACCTGTGAATCTGGCTGGTTGACCTTCCATTCATTTATTCAATCCTTTCTCTAGCTGTCAGACAATACAGTGACCATGACACAAAAGGAATCTGAACATGCTTCCTTTCATCTCTATGGAGTTTGTTTTTAAATACATTTACAATTTTTTGTTCACATTCTAAACATGGAGTTAAGAGTATCTGTAAGGAATGGAAACAAAAATATTCATAAAACAAAAGAACTGTACATACACAGTACCCCCCCAGTTCTTTTTTAAAACTAAAGTTATCAAATATTTTGAAAAGATGGTGAAATGCACAAGTTCTTCAGTGGAAGCAGATGACCACCTGTACTGCCTCAAATCACACACTCACACGGAATTGTCATGGAGTTATGATTTTAAACCCTGAAAACCAAAAATTTTATGAGGGACAGACTAAAAATATGAGGCAAAAATCCAGACAGTTGAGAGACACTGCCCTCCCTCTTTTACACACGCAACTACACCTACCTACTTACCCACTTCTTACTTACACAAACACCTACCTATCTACCACTTAAACACACATACACTTACCTCTCACTTGTCAGTTTGTGGTCCATATTTGAAATGTCTTCCGGCATTCAAATTCCGAACACACAGAAGGCAAATATTTGGCATTCAGCATTCTTCTTAAAGAAGAATGCCCTTACAAAATAAATAAATAAATAAATCTCTTATCCAGTGGCAGCCCTCTCTCAGCCAGTCGCCTAGTGCTGGATCCAGCTCTGCCAGGGATGCAACGGTATTATGTAGCAAAAATTATTTAAGTCAAATTCCAGGATGGTGCAAGTGCACCCCCTTGCACCTGCCTGCAGGCACCCATGTACACAACTCACACATGGTTTGAAATTGCTGGAAACAACATCTCACATAGCAAGCACAATTAAACTGTCACTCTGCTCTCAGTCAGTCACAGTAAGGAAAACGTTTGAAAACTGTTTTTTTTTTCAAATATAAAAAAAAATGGAAAATAAACCACTGTCCTTTAGAAGAAAACATGACAAAAAATAGCAGCATTCACACAGCCTGGGAGACTTGAAAACTGATAACTTGCTGGTTGTTCATGGCAGATCAGTTGTATTTTTATCAACCAGAGGAGAAGTTGTGGACCATAATTAATGAATAGTTGAGGGAATTTATTTGAGAGGGGATGAAAGTAAGAGTTAAGATGGATAAGTTGATCCTCCCAAAAGGACAAGGTGGTTTAGGGTTACCTGATAGGAAGGGATCTTTTACAGCTACCTAATCAAGGCTCATGTACGTAAACCAAGCAGGTTATAATTCAAACTGGAAAGGGATGATGATGGTGAAACCAGGGGAGTTTGAGAACTGAAGAGAGAGTAAGATTTTTGGATACAAGTCCTTAAGCAGGATAGCAACAGCCATACAGAATATTATATTCATAAAGTAGATGTATGTATTCTAAGAACTAAGCCAATGTTGGAATGGAGAAAGGAGATTTTACCAATAGGAATTAACTGAAAGTAGCAGTACAGAAAACTGGCAAGACAGGGTTGGAATTTATTATATAAAATTAGCAAAGGAAGCAAGATATCAGGAGCAAATAACTAGAGAGAGCGAAAGGTAATAGAGAGCGATGAAGTTAAGCAGAAGTTTGGACTGCAGGTTAAAGAGTGCCTTCCCTACCATGTAAGAGAGTATAGGCAAAGAGAAAGGAACAGGGGAATTTTTGTTTTTAAGGGCTGTTTTCTCCAAGAATGGTCCGGTTGCACACACCTGTCGAGTAACGTCTGTGCATGCATTGTTGCACAGACTTCCTGTTCTTCCTTTCCATCTGCTCGCAATTTTAAGTACAAGACTACGTTCCTTCCTTGTTTTGCTGTCTACATCTCTGAATTTCCTGTCTGTCCACCTCTTCTTTTATCAATACAATATACAGGTAAGTTTACAAGCACTAGAAATATGAACTACAAAGAATTACTGAAAATGAAGATGATTTAATAGCGTGAAATTGTCCAGTACCAATAGTCAAAAAGTAGAAGAAAAAACATGTATTGTAGTCAAAGATAAAAGGGATTCAAAAGTAACATTATTTATTGAAATGGTCTGCATCTAATGATTATGGTCTCATACATAGTGAAAGACAATACTGTGTTGTAATTTAAGGGGGGGGGGAGTGCTGCAGTCCTGAGTATGTTCTCCTTTGGATGAGATGCCTAGAAACTATGAACCTGTTGTCAGTTTGTCATGCATTCCCTATTGCAATATTTCCAGCTTATTATTTTTTTAATATAACATGGACAATTTATTCTTCAAGGGCAACAGACACTATTTGTATATGAAACAAGACACTATTTGTAGATGAAACAATGGAATATAAAGCTGTTTACTAGCTACAGATCTCTTTAATGCAGAATTACTTAGATGACTTTTACTTCTGCAGAGATTGTGCATATTTACTGATATTGGTGGACTGTAATGATAGACATTTGAGTAGACTTATGATGGAAACGTTCTGAATTGGGCAGTTTTGTCATTATCAGTTCATACATTTTGTATCATTGCTTATTGGAAAAATGTTCAAAACAATAAGTTTAAATCATGCTCTAACAAGTGTACTGTATCATACAAGGAGTATAATTTAATACAATCAGGAAAGTGAATCAAACAACACATATATATTTGCATGTTCCTAAATATGTGTGCAACAGGCCTATGATTTGAAAATAGCCCAAAGGTAAACTTTATCTGCCACTGGCCAGATGCATTTTCTTTGAATCTGGGTTTCAATTCTGTTTCAATGAATGTGACATTTCCTAGAATTTATAAACTCAAACGCCCTGGTTCAACTGGTCAACACTCCCACCAGAGGTGGCAACATATTGGACCTGGTCATCACCAACATGGGTGACCGGTGTTCCACACCAGAGGTCAATCCCTCGCTGGTTAGATCTGACCATAAACAAATCACTTTGGATATTCACATTCCACCCCCACCCGTGGACAAGGAAACCACTGTGACAAACTTTTCAAAAGCAAACTTCACATTACTTAAGACTGAGGTGGAAAGTTTCAAAGCCCCCATGCTAAAGAATAACACTGTCCAAGCTGCAAAATCCTTTACTAATGCATTCTACGGGCACCTACAAGAATGCATGGATCATGCTATCCCAAGCAAAACCAAGACTCACTCCTCCAAGAAAAGCTATACAATAGAAGGAGGAAACTAGTACAGAAAAGAGAAAAATCCCAACAAGGCAAGACATCCCTGATTAGTATCAGCAAGAAACTATGATCCCTCATAAAATCATCCAAGGCAAGCTTTGAAAGAAAAATTGCCAAGGACTCCAAAGATAACCACAAGGCATTCTTTAGCTATGTCAAGAATCTAAGTGGCAATGCTCAGATCTGCTTGGAGTTAGTGCAAAATGGCACAAAATACACTGAACTGACCAATATCGCCAACATCCTGGCAGACAGGTTCAGCGCAAACTTCACCCCCAAAAGGGCCCATAACCATACTTGAAGAATGTACAGTCCCTGAAATCACAGACACTCAGGTTAAAACAGCCTTCTCCAAAGCCAAAAACACAGCATCGATGGGACCAGACAGTGTCTCAAGCTGCGTCCTACATGAGCTCAAAGAAGAACTAACCCCTCACCTAAACACACTGTTCAAACTCAGCTTCTCCACAGGCTATGTACTCATAGAGTGGCACACAGCAATGGTTATTCCGCTCTACAAAGGTGGAGCCACAACAGACCCCAGGAACTATTGCCCTGTAAGCCTAGCTTGGTCTGCAAGGCTGTGGAGCGCATCATCATGGAACTCATTAACAGAGACATTGGGAACCTCCAAATACTGAACCCTACCCAGTTTGGCTTTGTTAAGGGCAGAGCATGCCTCCTAAATCTAGTGGACTTCTTTGAGACAGTTACCAAGGCTATAGATGAGGGAAAGGTGATACACAGAGCCTACCTAGACCTCGTAAAGGCCTTCAACACCATTCCCCATTCTGGTATTATAGACAAGCTCACCAGCCTGAACATAAACCCCTATGCCACAAGATGGGTTGCCAACTGGCTCACGGATAGAACCCACATGGTGAGAGTTGTGGGAGCTAGGTCCGACTCTAAACCGGTTACAAGTGGCATTCCCCAGGGCTCAGTCCTAGGACCACCTCCTGTTCGGCATATACTTCTCAGAGATACAGGCAAGCACAGGAGGATACGTTTAGACTAGTTTTCAGAAGGATGAGTAAAATTTAAGGAAAGGCAGGCATTGAACAATGTATGTAATATTGGGATGAATTAAAATTGTTAAAATGTATTCTGCATGAAAATAAATAGTATGGTTTGTTTTCTTGTCATGCTTAATAAAGGTGTTTAAAAATAAGAATAAATATGATGAACTGAGTCGTGCTTAGGCTTGTTGCAGCCTGTTCCAGATTAACTTAAAGCAGTCCTACTGTGGCTTCCATTATGTCAGGAACATTGCAGCAATGCCTAGCTTGGCAGGCATATGGGATCCAACAGCTGTCCATAACTCTCAATGAGTCAGGCAGAAATCTAGACAAAAGCAGGGATACTTCTAAAATATCACCACTTAACTTGGGACACTGACAGAATATGAGAATGTGAATTGATATCCATTTTGTGAAGTAAAAAGTCTTTAACTCTAATCATTGCCATTATTTAAGTGTAATTCACCTCCTTTTCTCTAAAAGTAATACATTTTAGGAAGGATTAAGAGTGATAGAGCTAAAATTTGAGTCAAAGTCAGGGACATCCATGAAAATCAGGAACAGTTGGGAGGTATGCAACTGCCTTTTCTACATTACAGTACTTATACTTTCAGTTTACAGTGGGACAGGGAGGTCATTGTCACCTTTTTCTACTAAAATATAAAGCTTTAGTAAATGGCAGCTGAAAATTGTTTTAATAAAAAGCCACAATGCCAGCACTATATATAACACAAGGAGAAAAGCACACCAACAAAAACATTGCCAGCACTTCATATGGCACAAAGGACACTGACTTAAAGCACACAGTGACATCAGAACAATAAAGATATATGATGTGATGTTCTGGTCCCCAGAGAGTATCTAAGTCTTTTAGAGTCAAATTACACTGGAGAGCTCTGAGATCAGCACTCATCAAATCCCCTTATTACAAAGGGTTTAGTGAATCCCCTTTAAGAAGCCTTTATCCAAGAAGCAAGAAATGATTGCTATGACACCCATGCCCCACACAGGTAATCTTGGCTGCTGCACACAGGAACATACAAGAGAAAAAGACGTAGAGTCACACCACTCAACCAAAGGTAATCGACAATGACACAGACTGAGAATAAATAGAATCAGTACTGTACCCCAATTAAATTCAAAATAAAAACAAATGTTAAACCAAATGAGACTGGCTATTAAACACAGTTTTTGCTTTAAAATCAAGGTGGCACAAGGAAAGTTAAAAATAACTGATTGGCTGATTTAACAGTAAATCCTTTTCCTAACCAATGAGAGAGAATAATCCAATCTGATGATTATAGACTGGATGGAAAGGGTACATCTTCGCTAAAATAATTTAAAAGAAAATGGCGAGGAGCAGGAAAGGGAAGCTTCTTCTCTGACGGACTGTAGTTTTACAGTGATGGCTTTGTAGTACAAGGACTAATTTCACCTCCTAAAAATGTAAAGCTTAAAAGTGACCCTGAAAAAAACGACATGTGGGACTCTAGACAGCTGTGTAGTTGTCTGTCCTTAAGGTTTGCCCTGCTGGGAAGAGTAAAGTGATACTACTCTTAGCTACGTGTAGTTCTTCAAAGTAAAAATGGAAGCAGACTTGGTATGGGAATGGTTAAATACAGTCAACTGATTAGTGAAGATGCTGTGCAATGCGACAGAATGCAATTCTATAAAGGAACGATGCACAGACGGCAGTGTGGAGGAAAGAAGGTACAAATCAAGTGCAATGGCCTTTGTTTTTCTTGTGCTTACACAAGAATGCATCTGAGTGTTACTCTGGCATGTGCTGGCTATTGATCAGTGCAGCACACTGTAAAAGATACCATGAAATATATATCTGTAATGACCTGATGAAAGCGAGTACTTGAGAAATAAGGATTAAACCCAAAGTAGTGTGTGTCCACTAGAGGGCACTTCACATAAGGATTGTAAAATACCATGAGAGAGAAATGAACATTTTAATGCATATGCACTAAAATGTTATTTGCAACTTACAGGATGTATAAACATTGTTCTGCTTGGGATTTCCTGGAGGAAAATTTAGACCTGTCCGCATTCCATAAAAACAGTACAACACAATTTACAGCAATCCACAAGTAAATTTACCTACACAAAAGCAATGCAGTAGAAATAAAAAGTGTCTGAGCAAGGTTCCAGTACACTGGGAATACAATAACATGAGGTTCCAAGTAGGGAGTACTATACATTATGCTGTAGTCTGTGTTAACAGGAAACAATGTAGAAACACTGAATTTCTAAGAGTTATACTGAAAATAAACATGACTCATTTCAAAATACTGATTTGGAAAATTTAGTTAGTGCAATAGAAAACAACTAATCTCACATGCAAAGAAAACACTCTGAATTCCTGTAGACATGCAGTTACACTAGAAAATTAAAAAGAAAGGCAGTATAAAAATAGATGTGCAGTGAACAGTGACACAGCATGCGATAACATTTGGATAAGCAGAAACATGTAATTCTCAATACTAAAAATTATCCGGGAACAAAATCAAATTATTCAAAATTAGAAAAATAACACAACCACATATAGAAACTAACAAAACGACATATAAAAAGCATTGTCCCTTTTAAAATGGTAACATAATGACAGTAAATACATGCAGCAAAACGAATGAAAATATCAAAATACCAGTGTGAGCTTTGGTCTACAACCCCTCCCCATCAAAACAGAATAATTATGGACAGTGCACTGTCAAAAATTTTGAATGTGTAAGCTGTATACCTTGATTTAAGAACTTATTTTTGCGACATAAATATTTTCCAAGAGGTGTGTGTGTGTGAATCCCCAGTGAATGTATTTTAAAATTGTCAGCTGACATTCCCTATAACAAATATACTTGACTAGAAAACTGTCTCTTATGATACGCTACTAGTAGTAGGACAGACTGGCAGTGGATGCTGAAATCATCACTCAAGGAGATTTAACAATTCCAAGTCTGTATACATCAACAAGAATTTACAGCAACCACATTTTAAAAGAGGTGCAGACATTTCACAAAAGTTTTATTGAAATTCATCGAGAATGCAGTAAAACAAATTCAAAGTCAAGAATTTAATTCTGATATTTGACAGAAATTTCAACAAAAAAGTCATAAGAGAAAATTTCTAGTCAAGTATATTTTGTTATAGGAAATGTCAACTGACAATATTAAAATATGCAAATAAAACACTCTTAATTCCGGTAGACATGCAGTTACACTTCAAAATGAAAAAGAAAGGCAGTATAAAAATAGATGTGCAGTGAACAGTGACACAGCATGCAATAACATTTGGATAAGCACAAACATGTAATTCTCAATACTAAAAATGATCCGGGAACAAAATCAAATGATTCAAAATTAGAAAAATAACACAACCACATATAGAAATTAAAACAGCATATAAAAAGCATTGTCCCTTTTAAAATGTAAATATATGTAGCAAAAAGAAGTAAAATATCAACCATCACCAAGCCTGTTATCCATATCCAACCTTCACCAAGCCCATTATCAACTGCCAATCTTCTCATCACCAACAGCATGACATCTGCTGCCAACCTTCATATAACCTGATATCTACTGTCAACCTCCTCATACCACTAACAGCTTATCTACAGCAAAACTTCACCAAGCCTGTCATCCACTGACTGTCTTCACATGCTGCCATTAGTCTGCCATCCACTGCCTGCATTCTCACACCATCATATCTAGTTAACCACTGCTTGCATTCAAGAATGTTAACACCCTATTGATCAAGAAGGTTTGTATAACTTTCAACCTCTTCACACAAGAAATCTGAACAAAGCCTAAAATAATGGGAGGGCAAAGCCCCAAAAATATGGACAGATTTTAACTACTACTTTACAAGCCTAGAAAGTTGTTAGAATAATAGGAGTTGTATCAGTAGGTGTTTTCCTGAAGAACATGAAGTCATGTTCATGTCATTATTTAGTGACTTCGATCCTCAACCATTTGCTGGAAAAACAAACATTTTTTTCAGGAAACCCATACCATGTATTTAAACTTATTAGAAATACTAACCATCCAACCCAATACCATATTCATGGGTGACTTTAATTACCCCACTATTAACTGGGAATCCTATACAACATCAAATATACATGCACAGAGATTCCTGGAGTTTGTAAACACAAACTCCCTGAACCAGACAGTCAATACACCAACTAGGGGTGCAACCATACTGGATCTGATCCTCACTAATATGGGAGACTGCTGCACATCCCATACTGTAATGCCTTCCCTGGTAAGGTCAGACCACAAAATGGTCTCCTTTGAAGGAAAAATAAAACCTGGACCTCCAGCTAAACCGAGAATATTCAGGAACTATTTTAAGGCTAACCTCCTGCTATTAAGTGAGAACCTGGCAAACTTTCCAGCCCCTATAAATCCTGAGAACACTTCTGCCTATGCAGAACTGTTCACAGAAACCCTGTACAAGCATGGTAATAGCTGCATAGAGGCAGCTGTACCCACCAGAAAGAAGTACAAAACTAACTCAAAAAACAAGCCGCCCTGGTGGAATCACAAAATCATTCGGATGTATAACAGGAGGAAGAAAATCATGGCAAAGATTAGGAGGTGCAGCACCCAGCAGGATAAAAGCACTCTCATAAAACTAAAATAAACAACTCAGAGGACAAATAAAGTCTACAAAAAGCCAAATTTGAGGTAATTTTGGCCCCCAGGCCAAGGACAACCACAAAGCAATCTTTAGCAATGTCTGCAACCTCAAAGGCAATACACAATTGTGTGCAAAGCTCACTGTAAATGAAGCCACATATACTAAGCCAGAAGATATATCAAACCTCCTGGCTGATAACTTCAGCTCCAACTTTACTTCTCTCTCCCCTCAACTTTCTCTCAGGAAATATCATCAAATATAACTCCCCTTACTATCACTAGGGAACAGGTCCTTAATGCTCTCTCTAAGACCAATAACACTGCATCAATGGGCCCTGACAATATCCCAGGGGCTCTGGAATTACTATTTAACTGCAGCCTCCAAACAGGCTTTATGCATCATGAATGGAGGAAGGCAACATTCACCCTATGTGCAAAGGTGAGCCATCTACAGACCCTAGAAACTACAGACCCATAAGTCTCACTAGTCTTATATGTAAAACCATGGAAAGAATCATGGAGATGATCAATATAGATATAGTAAACCTTCAGACACTGGACCCAAACCAGTTTGGTTTCGTCAAGGGCAGATCATGCCTACTCAACCTGGTGGACTTCTTTGAAAAGGTCGCCAAAGTAATGGATAAGGGCAAAATTGTTCACACTGCCTACCTTGACCTGGCCAAGGCATATGACACAATACCCATCTCAGGCATTGTTGACAAATTCGAGAGGTTAGGTACAAACCCATATGTCACCCGGTGGATAGCCAACTGGCTCACAGACATGACCCAGGAAGTTAGAATTGAGGAGTCCACCTCTACAAAGAGGCCCGTCACAAGTGAAGTCCCTCAGGGATCAATCCTTGGACCACTCCTTTTTGGCATTTACTTCTCAGAAGTCAAGGCCAATGTCAGTGTGGTCTCTGGCTGACTAAATTTGCAGATGATTGCAAATTAGGAGCAGTCACTGAATCTCACATGGACACAAATGTTCTTCAGGAGGGGCTGACATAGACAAACAACTGGTGTCAGAGTCATGGACTAAAACCAAATGCCAAGAAATGCATAATAGTATCCTTTGGGAAGTCATCCATCCCTGGTAACTATCATATTGACAACACACCCCTTAGAGTTGACTCAGTAGTCAGGGACTTAGTTACACACATCAATAGTAATTTAGCCTTTGACCATTATGCATCTACAGTGGTGAGGAAATCATTCTATGTTGTACAACTTATAAACAAAGGTATGGCATCTAAGTCCATGGAAGTCATTGTTCCACTGTATTCGGCATTCATCAGACCTATCATCAAGTACAATGCCCCCTTTGGTATGTACCTAACAAGGCATGTCCAACAACTGGAATGTCCACAGAGGTTCCTCACTAAAAGAATACAGGGCATAAGTAATATGTCCTATGCAGACTGCCTCAAGGCCCTATCCCTGTATTGTCTCCTACAGGCAGGAGTGGCTTGTGCTATAGGACTGTAGGACTGCAGCCCCCCCCCCCCCACCTGTAGAAAGAAAGAAGAAAATAAAACAAAAGCAAAATTGTGAGTTCCTGGTACTCACAGAACTCCAGACTGCTGTGTCAGGCAGTCCATATAGGGGAAAAAGCCATCTTTGCCCTGCATCCCAGACGTCTGTGCAGTGATGACTGCATAGAACAGAAGGACACTAGATTGCATCGTCTGTAGGCGTGAGCCTCCAGCCTACTCTCACGGGGAAAAAAAGCCAGCCAGGAGAACCAGAAACCAGCCATTAGCTTGCGCTGGCTGAGAAGACTGCTGTTACTGTGTAGCAGAATGAGGAGACTGGAACCAGTTCAGGACTGCTGCTTTTTTAGCCAGTCTGTGACCAAGGGAAGTGTGTGTGTGTGTGTGTGTGTAATCCCCAGTTCTATATACTGGTGGCTAGAGAGAACACATGGTGGTGGGTAGTGTATGCCTCCGGCTTGAACCCTGTACCTTGCGTGCAGGTGGCAATGGCCTGAATTCCCTGCCCACCACCATTTGTAAAACAATTTGCAGATTTTTGCCTCATATTTGTTCTGTTCCTAATAAAATCTATGGTTTCTGTATGTATGTTTGTTTTTCCTTGCAAATTCAGTAGTGCAGTGGTGCACTGGTAGCACTGTTGCCTGACAGCTACAGGTTCTCTGGTTTGATTTTTGGCTGGAGTTCCTTCTGTGTGGAGTCTGCATATCCTCCCATCTTACAAAGACATGTGTCTGGAGTGTTTCTCCCTGGGCCACTGCTGAAAATTGGCTTTTGTTCCAAGTCAAACTTTCCTGGTTAACAAATGTTAAATAAATAAAAATAATAGGCATTTGAATTTCAGACTTCATATTCTTCAGAAAGTACATGGTAACAGAAAACCTTTTATTTTAGCAATTGCCTAAGATTATAACATGGATATTTGAAATTTGTCCCTATTTTTGGGACTGTATTCCCCCATTATTGGCTTCGTCCAGGTTTTATGTGCTAAGGTTGAGAACTATGGTGAGAACTGAATTCACTGAATATGTTTGGGGGCTGTATTCCCCCACTACTGGCTTTGTCCACGTGTTTTTTGCTTAGAGGTTGAGAGCTATGGAGAGAACTGAATTCACTAAATGGTAGCCATTTAAGTTTCAGTCTTCCTCTCTTTCACAAAACAGCTGACTTGGCATAGTGGTATGTTGCTCTGACTGTTTTGCACAGGGTCCCCTGGGTTCAAGGCTTGGTGGTGAAATGTATGGTGGTAACAGCATTTTATTCTAGCAACTTTCCTACATTATACAAGCAATGTTTAAAATGTGTCCCTGGTTTTTGGGCTTTTGTCCCAGCCAATAAATTTTGACTTTTTCCAGGTTTCTTGTGCTGCAAAAATTCAATAGATTTTACAAGGAGCTGAGAGCTGCAGGGGAACAAAGGTTTAGTGCTGCTTATGCTGAGTCTGCTTGTGTTGTTAATAGCACGACAGGTAGTGTACTTTCTTTTCATGCAGAAGGCTGTGGGTTCTACTCCCACAGTAGGTAGATGCATTGCTGATACTGTACTGTGTTGTAAAGGGGGTTGATGCTGCAGTCCTTTTTGGCAAAGATACCTAGTTAACTATGAACCTGTTATCAGTTTGCCATCCATTCCCTATTGTGATGTTACTAGTTTAGCATTTTTTTAATGCAACATAGGCAATTTATTCCTCAAGGGCAACAGGCACTTTATTTGTAGATGAAACAATGACATATAAAGTTGTTTGCTTCTCTTCATTAATTAGCCTTAATGATAGATTGTCTCTTGGCTCTTTGTTAAGGTTAACATCAATGTATTTTATTTAATAATATTTATCATTGATTGACCTATGTAAATGCCACTACTTTTATATGAATTAATGGTCTTTTATTCATATAACATTTTTTCAGGGACATTGTATTTATGAACACTGGGTATTTTGACCTTGATGTAGTGTGAACAGGTTTTTACAGATGTTTATGTGTTAGGGGAAATTATGTCAATTCATGTGGGATTTATTCAACCTATGAAATGCTGAATGTGTTTCTAAAAAGGAAATTTCATTGATTTGTTATTCTGAAGAAGTCTTTTGACGAAAGCGCGTTCGATAAATCTCTTATTTATTTTACTACGTATGTGGTGTGCGGTTCTGTTGTTGCCTTTCTGTGCATATTTTCCTAGTTTTGTTGCTGGGATTTGGTGTTTTTAGTTACAGATTTCTTTAATGTGGTATTATTTAGATGACTTTTATTTCTTCAGAGATTGTACATATTTACTGATATTGGTGGACTGAAGAAGTTTGAGTAGACTTTTATGATGGAAATGTTCTGAATTGGGCAGCTTTGTCGTTATTGGTGCATGCATTTTGTTTCATTGTTTACTGAAAAAATGTTCAAAACAATAAATTTAAAATGCCCTCTAGCAACTGTACTGTATTGTACAAGGAATATAATTTAATACAATAAGGAAGGTATATCAAATAGCACATGTATGTTTCATGTTCAAGGGCCTATGATTTGAAAACAGCCCAAAGTTAATATTTATCTGCCATTGGCAAAATGTATTTTCTTTGAATGTGGGTTTCAATGCTGTTTCAATGAATGTGAGTTTCAAGGGCAGAGAAGTTTTAATGCTGTCTATTTTCACTGTGGGACTGCATTGCTTTTTTTAATAGATATCTATTAGTGTTTGTGCTGTAAAATGCAAAATAAAATTTTCAAATGAAATCCAAATCATCGCAGAAGTAAAGCAGTATGCACATTACAGTGTTTATGGTAAATTGGGTGAAATAACCAAGGAATGGGACATTGGAATGGCTGCAGGGGGGAGGCTCCATTTGAGCATGATTTTGTGAGGGGGGAAGGGCAGCAAACTCAAAGACAGCCTTGGCTGAACTATACCTCTCACTGTCCAGATTTTTGCAGAATGAATAGATTTTTGCTTCTTATTTTTGGTTTGTTCCTCATAAAATTTGTGGCTTTCTGGGAAATCATTTAGGAATGAAGTCACTAAATAATGACAAACATCAAGTTTCAGACCTCATAACCTTCAGAAAAATGCATGCTAAAGCAAGACCTCTTATTCTATCAACTGTCTTAAGTTTATACAAGAGTAATTTTTAGTACTGTTTGTATGTTCCCCCAATATAATTTGCCTTGTCCAGATTTCCTGCATTAAGAGGTTGTGAGGTACACATATAGAATTAGGAATATCGAAACCTCTCAACTGTCCCGTTTTGGCTTAAAATGTTGCTCTCCCCCCTAATAATCCCTTCACAAAATGGCAATTTTGGAAGAAAACGTGGAGGGTTTACAATTATAAATAACTGTAATGATCAGAGTTATAGATTACTTTTATTTCAGAAATGCATGTAGATGCTCATATTTTGTCAACTGCTCAAGTTAACAGTGCTAATATTAGAAATATGTCCCTTCTTTGATAGGTTCCCAGCTGTATTGTGTGGCAATTTTATATTTTTGCATCACATTTTTGGACTCTTTTTCATAAAAATGTGGTTTTCTGGCAAATTAGTGGCAAATCATTAAAGATTGAAGTTAGAAAATAATGGCAGACATTTGAGTTTCAGATTTCATACCCTTCATAAAATTTGTACTAATGCAAGACCTACTACTGTTCTATTATCTAAGTTAATAAGAGCAATATTTAAAAATTGTCCTTATTTTGGGGCCTGTGTCCCACTTCTATGTATGGCTTTGTCCAGATTTCTTGCTCTGCGGTTGAGAGGTATGAGTGTCAGAGCCATCACCATCAGCAAGAGACATTTCAAATTGTGACATACTTGTTGCACCCCACTCCCCATTGTAGTGGCTCTGGATGTGTCCAAGCAAGGCAAGGAGCAGTTATGCAGTGTAAGTGTGCAGTGTGCATTCCCCATCCAAGGTAGACCACATGTACGACCGTGGCTTTTCATCTGTCCTTGACTTTGCAGAATGTTCTGGTTTTCTGTCATATTTTTATACTGTTGATTTATGCTTCTTATTATTCAGAAAATGCATGCTGTCGCAGTGCCCTGTTGCTCTGTGTTTAAGTAGCAATGCTTTAATAACTATCAGGTAAGCTTGTTGGAGATTGTAAGATGCAAGTAAGCTTTAATAAGCATACTGTTAAAGAATTACTAGCATTGAAAGCCTTTTTGTTGTTGCCATGCAGAGAATATTTACATAACTAGATAACGTATAAACCTTAGGTATTGAAATGCATATGACAGTATTTGTAATAAAAGACAGGATTACAGTAATTTCAGAAGCTAATTACATTTGTTGGAGACTTGCAGTGATCTTTGCAGGCTTTACCCGTAAACTAAACAGAATGCCAATCTATCATGTGTGGTCCATAACTAATCCTTTAAGCAATTTATCTTGAGCTTGTTTCTTGTTTGCTGTTCATTTTTTACTTTGATCATGTCTTCCCCATGAACCAAGTAGATAGTTGTTGTCAGACATCAGGTCTTTTTTGGATAAGAAACATTTTTACAAGTGGGGGTATCACAGAGATTGCTACTTTCAGCATGTTACTTGGTAATTTTATAAAACAGAATATAAATTATAATTAGAACTGCAGTGCAAGGAGAAGTGATTTGAGTTGAGTGCTTATACTTGACTTTGCCTGGCATTCCAGTAATGTATTTAAAAAGTAGTTTATTTTTTCATGGCTCACAACGTTTGAGTTTCCATCTAGATATTAAGTAAGTTGTCATGTAGCCAATGCATTGAAATATTTTTTTTTTCTACACTTAATTTTGTCTTGATTGGACTCTTGTAATGACAGTTTGGCACCCAGGGCAGTGTATTTAATTAAAGTTCTAGTTGTTGTGGTTTTGAGCATAGCTCCACCCCTTTCAGGTTGGCCCCACCCCTTTCAATTGGCCCCACCCATTCAGCTGTCTCCTGCAGCCCCTGTAATTTAAAGTCACCAGCCGCCACTGCCTACAGGCTTTTGAGGGGAAATCTATGCCTGGCATATGGGCATCGTCAGACTCCACTCTGATGGACCTCCTGCATAACAAGCAGTACCAGAGTTACCCGTTCTAAAGACTTAAACCTTGCCTGTGATATAAACAGGACCTAGTGGAGAGATAGGTATGTATCCAAGAGACTACCCCATCTATGGAACCGGATCCCTATCCATGTGAAGCAGAGCTCCTCCCTAATCCAATTCAAGTGCAACTTGGACAATTGCATGGGAAACCGTTGGCACCAATGTCTCTGGTGCAAACAGGTAACATGTAAATGGTTCATCTCCCAGGCCCATGCTTACACTTATCAAGGGTATCAGTACTTGGCAGAGATTTGGGATGCATGGCTAGGCTTAAAAAGGCCCTTGTGGTCGTTAGCCTAGTAAACACCTATGAACAGAATTTACATGGAGGCCACACTACTGGAAGATGCCAAAACAGCAGGCAGAACAGGCTAGAATAGTTTAAAATGGTGCCAGTCTGAGTGAGGTGTATTTGAAATGCTCTGCTAACTTGTAATTTGAGTTTCTGCAGGAGGGGTGGGGTAATATTCATCAAAAGGGAGAGTAAATAACAGTTACACTGCTACTAGATTTTAGAGTCCTTAGAGAAAAATAAAATTGAATGAGAAAGAGAGCAAGGTAAAAAGAAAGTTCTAGCAGAAGAGCAACTAGAAGGAAAGGAGATTTATAACCGAGTAGAGGTCAGCAAATTCAGATTAAGACAGCAGTAGAAGGAATGAGGTACAAAAGGGGAGGGCAAAAACAGAAATAACTGCAGAGCCAAGTTCCATGATTGCACAGCAAAGAAGAGTCAGTCACTAAGACCAGACCTCCCAACCTCCATGAATTAATCGTTTTTTATCAAGTTTTGGGGTCCAAATAAAGGGGTGCCACGATTCCCGAGTGGCACCCCTTTATTTCAGATTTTTTTTAATTTATTTATTTATTTTTTTTAAATTTTCGTGCCGTTGGAGCTGACATCATCACGTGCGCGATGATGTCAGCACTATCAGCACTACCAGCCAGTCGGAATTGAGCTCAAGGAGCTCACGTCATAATTTCCGGCTGGCGAAAAGTGCTGCCGAGAATTTGAAAAGCCGTTTCAGAAAGGGAGGGACTTTGCTTTTTTGAATGCAACAGAAAAGCCATTTCAGAAACGGAGGAGGGACTTTGCTTTTTGAATGCAATTATGCAACAGAGGGACTCTGCCGAGAGAGGGACTTGTTGTTGGCTTTGCTGCCGTGAAACAGAGGGACTTGTTGCTGCCGATTTTGCTGCTGTAAAGTAGGTAACATTGCTGGGACCTTTGCCGATTTCGTTGCTGGGACTTTGCCATTTTATTTTCACTGCTGGGAAGTAGGAACAGGTGTGTGTGTGGACATGTCTGTGTGGGGGTGCATGAAGTCTGGCATCAAGTGCTGGGCTACCCACAAAGGCACAGGACATGGTTGGCACTTCTATACTTTGAAGGGTCAGTGACCTTCTCATGCATATCTACACTGTGTCAAACAAGAAGTGATCATGAGCACTAGAGGAGGTCAACTTTTTTTTTTTTTTTTTTAAGTAAACTGATTAGGAAGACATACTATACTCATACTGTAGAGAGTCATTTATGCTTTTGGAAGGAGGTTGAGAAGAGTCACGGTATTATTTGTATAGCGGAGATGCTTAAAATCTTTTTCTGTTTAAAGGAGGCTATGACAAAGTCTTAGACTCTGTGCTACAATATAAGGGATGACATGTCTGAGAATGGAAGTTTACAGCTACAGATACTAGAAACAGCCTGCACAGTTTCTCCATGCTTCCAGATGATTATCTTGTGTTTTGATGGATAGTGAGACAAAGCGCATGCTTCTGTTGTCTAGAAATGCCTTTGTCACTCACTTTACACCAAGACCTTTTGTTTATGTACAGTTTTCAGTGCCCATTTGAAATACATTGTCTAGATATCTGTTGTCAGCCCATTTCTCCCAGCCTAGCTCAGTGTAGCACAGTAAGGTCACACTCAAAAACAATACAGTAGCAATGCAAGTAACACTGTCTGTTTCACTGCTAATGTAGATCAGAGGAATACACATATCTCAGGTAAGGTTTAGACACCTACAGGGTTTATTTAAATTTTGGAAGTGAAACCTAGAATTTTGTGCACAGCTTGTGTGTAATTCTTAGAAGCAACTGTCTTCTTTAACACTATCTTCATTTTTCACTTTCTGTAATGCACTGGTTAAGATTAGAGGTCACAAGTGGAATGTATAGCATGCAGTAGCTTAAAGTCTGGTATCTACTTGTTGCTTAAATCTGATTATTATATGACTAAACAAATAATTTCCTTGTCATAAATTAGACTTTGTTGAAATTAGGAAGATGTGTCTAGTGAGCCTCAATCAATTACCAAATGGATGAAATAAAATAAAATCCATCTTTTTCAGATACACAGTTTGGTAGGGTGGTTTAAGACTTTCACAACTGTAAGACAGATGCTTGTAGTCTTTGAGTTATGCAATAAAGCAGAAATGTAGCAACACAGCAAGAATGTAAAATTTTAAAAGAAAAACATTCATTTTTTTCTACTGTGCCTGATAGTTTGTCAAACAAAGTCATACTCATCTTTCTTCTTGCATTTATAAACTGCTGCTTAACTTTTCTGTGTTATCTCTTAAACACTGCTTCTCTTTTAGGATCTTTTAGCAGTTTTTTCACGATGAAAAACTATGCTAGGATGCTGCATTATCAGAAGTAAGTAATTCACATCTGACAGCAGTTTAGGAAAGTCCACAGACAAGAGAGCAATTGCTTGCTAAAGAAAAGAGGACATCCTGTAGTGCCCTTTCACATACAGCCATATACTGTGGGACAAGAAATTAGTTGTATATATCAGTCTGAACTGCATTTTTGTCTCTCTCTCATAAATAATCTCATAGGTTCATAGGTGTATACTAGGCTAATGTAATACACCTGGTGGTTAGAAGTATTTAGGCTCAAACCCTGTACCTTTGGTACAGGGGAAAAAAGAATCTAAAGTCCCTAGCCACCACCATTTCTCAGCTTTGCTCAGATATTTTTTGTGCTAAGAGTTGAGAGCTATGGTGACAACCGAATTTGTATTCTCCCATTATTGGCTTTGTTGTTTGTCCAGGTTTTATGGTGAGTGAGAAGTCAGTTGTATCTACTATTCCCCCATTATTGGCTTTGTTGTTTGTCCAGGTTTTTTGTGCTAAGAGGTTGAGAGCTATGGAGTGAAGTGAGAACTGAATTCACTAAATGATAGCCATTAAGTTTCACTCTTCCTATTGTTTAACCTGCTGATTTAGCATAGTGGTATGTTGCACTAACTGTAGTGTGTAGTGTTCTGGGTTCAAGACTTGCCAGTAGCATGCATGGCAGTAACACATTTTATTCTAGCAACTTTCCAAAATTATACAAGCAATGTTTAAAATGTGTCCCTGATAAGTCCCTAGCCACCACCACTTGTGAGCTTTGTCCAGGTTTTTTGTTCTAAGAGTTGACTGAGAGCTATGGTGAGAAATGAGAACTGAATTTGTATTCCCCCATTATTGGCCTTGTTTGTCCAGGTTTTTGTGCTAAGAGGTTGAGAGCTAGAATTATACAAGCAATGTTTAAAATGTGTCCCTGGTTTTTGACCTTTTGCCCCCCCCCCAAAAAAAAAAATGAAATTGAAAATAAGTGAGATAAGCTGTGCAAGATGCCTATGGCTTACACTACTGTCATTCTGTTTATTTGAGTGTGGAAGTAGACTTTTATGATGGAAATGTTCTGAATTGGGCAGTTTTGAAATTATTGGTTCATGCATTTTCTTTCATTGCCTACAGTACAACCTACTGGAAACATGTTCATTCAAACAATAAATTTAAAATGTGCTCTGTCTGACAAGTGTGCTGTATTATACAAGGAATATAACTTAATAAAGTCAGGAAGGATGTATCAAAGAAAAGAACACATGTATGTTTCTTGTTTTGTGTGCAAGGGGCCAATGATTTGAAAACAGCCCAAAGGTAATCTTTATCCACCACTGGTCAGATGCATTTTCTTTGGATGTGGTGCAGGTTTCATTGTTGTTTCAATGAATGTGAGTTTCAAGGGCAGAGAAGTTTTAGTGCCAAGTCTATTTTCATTTTGAGACAGTATTGCTTTATCAGATGTCTGTTAGTGTTTGTGCACTGATGTGCTGCAAAATGTAAAAATAAAATCCAAATGATCATTGTAGAAGTAAAGCAGTATGCACACATTAGTGTTTAAGGTAAAGGGGCAAAATAGCCAGGTAATGGACCATTGGAATGGCTGCAGGGGGACTCTAGTACCATATTTTGGTTGTCTGTTCTTTAGTTTATGTTCGAAAGTTGGTATCCCACAATTCCATCGGAGTGGGTGGGGTTACATAATTATGTATGCAAATTAGATGTTAATCAGCGTACAGATTTGTACCTAGTTTTCATGGCCCTTGTCCAGATTTTTGTTGTTTCCAGGTTGAGAGGTATGACTAACACTACCAGGCACTGTGAAAAGTATCTATGCAGCTGACAATTTTGTAGAGTAGGAATTCTTAGAGAAATGGAAACCTTATGACAGGGGTGAGTATGGAGTGGGAGAAATATGGGCTAGTTTACTGAGGAAGGAGAAGACCGAGTAAATCAATGGTTCCAAACTAGAAAGTGTTGGGTTTAGAGAGATCTCTGGTGGGGGTGGGGGTTACCAGTAGTGTGCACTCCCTGAATACATTCTAATGAAATTTACAATTATAGAAGAGTTAAATCATTACCATACACTGTAATGTTCCTGTACTTTAAGTAAACCGGCCACAGACTTTTGCAATGCAGCTTTCTGGTAGAGAACTGCTATAGGGATGCCTCACAGTGTTTGTATTAGTTGACAAACTATATATTTTTTTACTTTAAGTAAACCGGTATATTTGCTCTTTTTTAACTGGAAGCCATTTTGCTTTTGTTATAATGTATGGTTGGTGCTCTAATCTGTGTGAGATAGTAATAAAGCAACATATTTTGTTGGGGAATGATTGGAGGTTGGTGACATTTTGGCAGATGCTGCAGCTATCAAGGGGAATCCATATTCTAACTATGGAAGGAGGATTATTTTGCCAGTTGCTGCCTTTGCTGGCTGGGAGAGGTAAAGGGATATCTTATGAGCTCAGAAAAGCATTTTGTTAATTTTTGCCAAAATTTTGTCAATATAAAATTGGCAAAAGACCCCATCTCTTTTAAAATTAGCACTATATTACCACTAGACAAGTTTGCAATATATTTATGAGTCTAGGCAAGAGCCCATGTATAGGATATATCAACTAACTATAGTCATAACATTAACTCTGCATAGGGAGGCAACTTGCTTGTTGTTTAATATGATTCTGATGTTCCTTTTTTCAGCATTGGACAAAATGTTATGTACATAAACAAGAGAACAGCCAGTGTAGGGGTTGAAAATGAAGAGCAGCATTGTGATTAATTTTCTGAGTATTACCAGCATAGGGGATAATCTGACCAGATACCCTTGGAAATTCTAACTGCAGTAGAAAAGACAAGCTGTAAAACTATCCCGTAGTTAATATTCTCAGAATGCAGCTGCAGATGTTGACACACACACTTGTTGACAGTTTAGGGTGTAATGGGATGCAAACCAAATGTAGGAATATACAGCTTTGAATATCCAAGCAAAGCATCTCATGAATTAAAGACAATCAGTTCATGAGGAGTTTAACTAAGATTTTTCACTAGTTTCAATGACTGAATCATTGAGTAAGGTTCAAACATTAGGTCCTACACTGAGTTAGAAAAATAACCCCCTTTTGTTGAGCTAAAAAAACATTCAGCCACTCTCCTGGATTCTGTAGCAGGCTACTATGTGCAACCAGACTTTCTCACAGCAAAGAAATGCATTAGCTGCTTAGATAGGCTTTATTTTGCTTTACAGCTTTCTCTTCCACTGTCTTCATAAAAAAAACTCATCATTTCCAGATGTCCATTTTCATTATGTGTACACTGAGTTCTATAGCTCATGTTCATTTTCTAACTATGGACCAGGATAATATAGTTCCAACTTAGTGCGCAGAAGTCAGGCATGTACCAGTTAATGTTCATGGTAAAGTGGGGTGGGATGATGGCAATGATTATCATTATGACTATAATGTTCAGGGTAGGCAGGGTATCCAACTAGTGGGCCGTTCCTGCTTCTGCCCCATAAATGGCTGCAGAAATAGATATTTTGGCCCTGTTCTGACTATACTAGTGCATTCCAGGCTATGTGGAATATCCTTGGCCCTATCCATGACAGGGCTTAGCGATGCAACATAGGGGTTAAAGGGTTCTTGTTTTTGAGAATAATGAGTGACTTCATGAGCATTCTGGCTGAACACACAAAGAAAACTATATCTTAACAGTACCAGACCACATCCATGACAAGGTTTGTACATAGTGTGGCCCGTGCATATCATGGCCAGTATATATATATATATATATATATATATATATATATATATATATATGTGTGTGTGTGTGTGTGTGGACATGTCTGTGTGGGGGTGCATGAAGTCTGGCATTAAGTGCTGGGCTACCCACAAAGACACAGGACATGGTTGGCACTTCTATACTTTGAAGGGTCAGTGACCTTCTCATGCATATCTACACTGTGTCAAACAAGAAGTACCACAGCTATGGGCAGTAATGTGTCTACAAATTTACACAGTGGTGAGGATGGCATCTAGTCAGGTGTACAGAAATTAGAACATGGAACCTCTTGTGATTCAAAATCTATGTAATCATAGGTGGGCATATCACAGGGTGCAGCAAATGTCCTTGTACTGTGGTATCCCACAGATTCAAAATGTACCTTTCAACTGGTCCTTTGTGCCTTCTGATGCCTGTGTACATAAGTGTCATTCTTCCTGTAAAACACATTATTCTTCCTTAAAAGTCTGGCTTCTGTATAATGCCTTGTGTGTTCTGGAAATGCTTAAATCAGCATGTCTGGGTAGGTATTGACAAAGCAACATTTAAAGTATGGGTATCAAACGTCCTTTGTGTACAGGCTGTAAGTGATGTCATGTCATGATAGCTACAATTGCCCAGACCATGTCATATCACTTTTTCGTGAGTGTACCATGCATGGCATCCTGTTTGATGCTACTCTTCCTGCTCCTTCACCTTTTTATTACCATCAGGTGTTCCAAGTGCCCCCATTTGTGTCCAGCCACCTAAATTGAGACACCAGTGACTCCAAAGCTAATGTATTCCTTTTCTTGCTCAGGATGTTTGGTAGTAGATGTCCTTTTCAGGTGATTGAAGATTATGTATAGGTGACATCAGCTGGAGCTTGAGAGGGTACCCACTGCCTCCTGTAGTACATAAGATCATGTTTGTGTTAGGTGTGTGTTACTGTACATTTATCATGGATATATGCTGTTACCATGTACCCTTTGACATGTACTCACCTAGTAAATGGCCTTGGACTCTCTTTGTTATATACTTTTCTAAGTAAACAGGTCCATCATGTATACTGCCAGGAATGATGCTGTGAAATGAAGATTTGCCATCTGCTGAGAACAGGGCATGGATGCTGATAGGATGCCATGCTTTCTGCTCAACGTAGCACTGTCCATCATCATAGGAAGGAGCCTTTATAGTGATATGGGTGCACTCAGCCTTTGTAATGCATGGAAGGTGCTACCTAGTGGAACAGTACCATGGGTATATGGTGCTTAACTGGTGTTGATAGGAACTTGATATATTTGCAAAAAGAAAAATCTGTGGTATCCCTTGAAGTCTCAGAAAACCCAGCGTGCAACTTATATTGGGTCAAAAACAAACCAAGAAGAAACTTTGCAGTGTGGAGGGTGTGATGTTCACTTCCTGAATTACATTAGGCACCTAGTTCATTAATAAAAATCGAACTATAAAATACGTGCTACAAAATAATAATAAAACAGAAAATAGTAGGTAGTTCACAGTTGAATTAAAAATGGAATAGCCTTTACTGAAACACACAATAAATGTGTTTCAGTAAAGGATATTCCCTTTTTAACTCAACTGTGGACTATCTACCATTTTGTATTTTATTATTTTCCATGTATTTTACAGTTCAGTTTTTTAATAATGAACTAGGTGCTTAACATAATTCAGGAAGTGAACATCACACCCTCCACACTGCAAACTTGATACATTTGCTAACCTTATGAGACATGACAGTCAGGATGCAAAATTCCGATTTCTGGAAAAACCCTTACTGTACATCCAATTTGGTATCCGCATGTTTCTTAAACGATTATGTTGATTTTTGTTGTAACTGCAGGAACAAAACTACCACAAGCTCTCTGTCCATTCAGAACCTATCAGTAACTTTCCTTGTGGAGAGACAGAGAGAGAGGTAGAGATGGGCCATCTGGGACCACTGGTGACAACTGGTTGGTTGCTACATTCCTGCAAGGTGTGCAACAGCTGGTGTCACCTCACCGACCATCAAAATATTCACCTGCAGGGTGGTGCTGCGGTAGCATTGTCACCTCACAGTAAGATGCTGTCCGGTTCTATTCTCAGTTAGAGCGTCTTCTGCATGGAGACATGCGTGAATGGGCGTACCTTCGTTGAAGGTTGTGCGGCAGGGCTGGCAACTCGGCATGTAAAAATCTACTGCCCATCATTAGCGGACCGGAGTTCCGCTGTGGCGACCCCTAACCGGGAAAAGCCGAAAGACACAACAGGGTGACAATTGCCAATTAAGCTAGCATTTTTGTTCCATGAATTTGGAGTGCTCACTGCATAGAGACTGCTCCAGACTATGCTGCCAGGTTTTACTTATGCTTTAGAAAGGCACTGCAGTGCTCAAAAAGCTTTTGGAATTGCACACTGCTAGATCAGATATGTCTTAATGCATCACCTAAGGTTGATTCTTCTGGAATCACCAATGCTCAGTATTATCAACAATGTTTGGGAATATTCATGCCTCAGGCATAAAATGTTGTAGTCTTGAGAGGATACTGAGTGGCATGGCCACTCTAAGATATTACATTCAGCACATTTGAAGCTCACTGAGCAGTGGCAGTCAGCAGTGCCCTGTACAAAAGAGAACACCTACAAAGCAAATGTTCACCATAAAATTGTCCATAAAACTCTACCCGGTAAAGCAGTAAGTATAGAGCAAAAACCTTGCATGCCGACAAGCTTAGTGCATCTAGTTTGTATTTCGAGTGATAATTTCATTAAATTACATAGAATTTAATATTTATAGCCTAGTCTTCCCCAATAAAATGTCCTCAATAGCCTTCTGTAAGCCTCAGTATGCTGCACCCTTGTAGCTTACCAAAGGATCAGACAACATGGATGTGCGGTTTTTATCTGCTCTGTAGCCAGCTTGGTGGGTATGGCTGTCTTGAGACAATGTAGAAGTTATCTCATGTTTACTAACAGCCACTTAGTCCTTAAAGTAGCAGATACATTACACGAGAGGTGTACATAAGCAGTTGTCAGTGGAGGCTAACCTCTCACATACAAGCACAGATCAGGTTATCAAAACCATGCTTACAAAACATACGTTGACTGACATATGCTAAGCCACTTAAATGCAGTCTTGCTAAATAACAAAGACCTCCTGTACCACCTATTGTCAAAGCATATCCTTAGCAATCCCAAAAGCACTCAATAAAAATACCACCTAACACCACACATACGTCTCCACTTGGTGGGGCCCCTAATACAAAGCCCATAAGACACCAGTCATAGGGAATTCTATTGTAAGATTTCTGATGCTCCTCCAGGCTGAGAAAGGAGAAGATAACAGTTAGTTGCCTCTCTGAAGCCAGGATTTGACAAATTATGTACCTTAAAGTCATTACACTACAGCTACCTGTATGATTCCATCATCGTCCATGTAGGTGTAAATGACTTGAGGAATAGTTCCCTAGACTGTTTGAAGAAAGACATTATGGAGCTTTTGGACTGTGTGTCTCATGTTGGTATGAGCCTAACACTGAGCAGAATATTACCTTCAGCTAGGATGATGCCACAGTACCAACAAAAAAATGATTGATTTTTAACAACTGCCTGAGATTCTGGTGTCATTCTAAGGGTATCCAATATTTGTCAGCATGGAAGGAACATGGTTAACAGACCACATTGCTTTGCCTAAGGTGGTCTGCATCTGTCCCCTCTAGGCTTTCTAATACTGTCTAAAACTCTACCCACCCTCACAGAGTCTTTTTTTAGGCAATGCCAAATTGATAAACCTACTGAGACAGCAAAATCAATTTAGCTGAATGTAAAGGCTTTACTGCTCAGTTTCAGGAGCCTAAACAAAAAAGTACACTCCCGCAAAGTTGTCATTGCCCTGGAGAATAAAGGCATCTGTGCAGTTACCAAGACATGGTTTAAAGTCACAGAAGGTACCCCAGCAGTGCAAGGTTTCAATGCCTTCTACACCTACAGACCAGTAGCTGCACAGACCGGGGCTAAAGGATGAGGTGTCTCGATATACATGTCACAAACATATTTGTAGGTTGGTTAAGCAAGATAATAAGCTGGAGTTTCTCCATGGGCAGGTTACCATAGGTAATATCCTGCACCATATCCTAGCTACCTATAGATCACCCTCCATGTCCCAAGAAACTCACAGTGGATACTTAGACCTACTGAAGATACTTAGTATCCAACAGAACGTACTGCTCATTAAGGACTTTTATTACCCCTTTATATACTGGGAATCTTACAAGTCCTCAAATCTGCAGGTACAGAGATTTCTGGACTTCATAAATACAAACATCATTGACTGGTAAGTGCATACACTCTAAAGATGCTCCAACAAACTGGACCTTGTACTCACAAATATGTGAAAAGACTGCCCCACAATGTCATGTCCTCTCCTGTAAGGTCTGACTATAAAGCTGTCTCCTTCGAAATTAAAAGAGCCCAGTAACCCCAGCAAACCCAGTAACAGGAACTATTCAGAGGCAAACTGCCATCTAGTCAACGATAGTCTGTCAAAATTCAATGCCCATCCAAACACAGAGAACACAGCAGCCGTGCAGAATTGTCCACAGAAACCCTGTACAACTATGGCTGTGATTGTATAGAAACTGCTGTACCTACCAGAAGGAAGCCCAAAACTACACTATGGTGACATCCCAAATTAAACAGGATATACAAAAAAAAAATCATGGCTAAAATCAGGAAGTGTAACTCCCATAAAGAGCTCTCATTAAACTAGACAGACAGGCAAATAAGGGAGCTAACTAAATCCAATAAAGCCAATGTAAAGGTTAAGATAGCCTCCCAGGCAAAATGTAACCATAGGTGCTTCTTCAGCTATGACAGAAACCTCAAGGGCAGTACACAGCAGTGTGCTGAACTGGTGGCTAATGATGCCACATTCCCTGAGCCTGGTGATAATAGTGAATCTGTTGGCTAACAAATTCACTTCCAACTTTACCCCCAACCACGCACCAAAAAATACCCTCAAACATAACCCCTCCAACTACTACGAACAAGAACACATCCTCAATGCACTCTGATAATATTCTAGGGATGTCTACTGAATAGTCTGAAATGCAACTCATCAAGGCCACTGGAATCCCTATTTAATTACTGTCTCAAAACAGGTTTTGTGCCACGAGAATGCAGGACTGCTGTGGTCAACCTCCTTCATAAGGCTGGACCATCAACAGATCCTGGAAAATACAGACCCATTAATGACTAGTCTTATTTGCAAAGCCATGGAAAGAATTATCAGCAAAGACATTGGAGATCTCCAGACTCTGGATCCATCCCAGTTTGGCTTCATCAAAGGAAAGTCATGCCTACTGAACCTGGTAGACTTCTTTGAAAAAGACAACAACAAAATGGATGAGGGTAAAATGGTGCATACAGCCTACCTTGATCTGGCTAAGGCAGTTGATACTATACCTCACTTGGGCACTGCTGGCAAACTTATGGAATTAGGCATAAACCCATATATAACAAGCTGGATAGCCAGATGGCTCATGGATATGGTCCAGGAGAAAAGGATCAGTGAGACCAACTCCACAAAGATGCTGGTCACCAATGGAGTCCCTCAGGGTTCCATGTTGGGTCCATTTCTCTTTGGCATCTACTTCTCTGAAGTCAAATCCAATGTCAAAGGCCTCTAGCTGACCAGGTTCACAGATGATTGCAAATTGGGAGAATGTATAGAACCCTCCCAAGGCTAAACATCCTACAGGAAGGTCTAACATGAACAAATGACTGGTGCCAATGCTAGGGCTTAAAACCCAGTGCCAAGAAATGCATTATAGTACCTTTTGGGAAGTCAGCCACTCTGGGAAATTACATCATTGATAAAATACCCCTAAAAGTTGACTCACTAGTCAGGGTTTTGTGAACTCATATAGGCAGTAACCCAGCCTTCAGCCAACATGTGTCCAAGGTAGTAAGAAAATCCTTCTATTTTGCTCAACTTATAAGTTAGGGCATGGCGTCTAGGTCCAGGAAAATCATCATTCCACTCTACCTGGCCCTCGACAGACCCATCATAAAGTATAATGCTCCTTTCGGTATGTATTTGACCAGACACATATAACAAACAGAATGCCAACAAAGGTTTATTACAAGAGACAGATATGTTTCTCAAAGAATTCCTGTTCTCTGGAATTATCTTTCCATCAATGTGAATAAAAGTGCCTCCTTAACCCAAGTGTAACTTGGACCATTGGATGGAAATTTAGAAATTCACCCCAGGTCTGGTGCATATGTGTCTATGGACAAAGGCATCCAGTAAATCATATCAACCAGAAATCACCCTTATATAAATGTCTGAAACATAAAACTTGTGGGTCACATTTGGGTTGCACGGCTAGGCTTATAAAGGCCCTAGTGGTCATTAGCCTAATATACATCCATGAACCCATGAACATTTGCATTGATGTGCTCAATTTAAACTCATTACTCTAGCTTATATCAGCAACAGAAGAGCTGAGCTGTAAGTGTGATTGCCAGATCTCTGATGTTAACATGAAAGAAAATAAGTACAACCTCACAACACCCATCCGCTGGTTACCGCATACTACAGGAATAGAACTCTATAAAATGTTTATTAAAATACCCTTTGGCTGATAAAAACTGAATGTCTTACATAATTTGATCAGTATTTTATTTTATGTTTTAATCTGAGCAGGCTTGTAACCTGGACAGCAGGGGACCTTTTTCAAGCATGACCTGGTTTTCAGAATAAAAACATTTAAATTATGTACAACAGGCAATTACAGAGTCAAACTTTGCTTCCAGACTTTAGATAATAGTAGTAAGGCAAAAGACTACATTTAGTTGGAAAAGAAAAGTCTTATTAGAGGTCTAATGAATAGGAGTTCCAAGATTTGTGAAGGTGTATGATGGGGGCATTGCCCTTGTATAATGTGAAAGTGATGTTCCATTTGTATGGATTAGGCTACAAAATGGCTGACTTTAGCTTAGAGTCCTGATGTTCTGATGTTGGATAGTTTGAGAAGCTGGACACTGTATACTGTTATTCTAGTGTAGGTATAAGAAAGTCTGTTTCTGTGGCACTTCAGGTGTCAGATGTGAGGAATTGTTTAACTCTGAAGCAGGCTTTCAATATAAAAGTAATCATACTTGTAAAGGACAGGGGATGGATCAAGGATGATCAGAAGGCATTTGAAACTTTGAACCCTTTAAGGCTAGCAGCAAGGGAAGCTGTAAAAATCCTGTTAGAGAGAAATAAGACAACATGGGCAGTAGTACCAAGCAGCATGACTTTGTTTTTGTCTACATCAAATGCCAGCTGTTTGTTGCCTAGTCAAGTAAACAGCTGGACCATGTCTTGCTACAGTAATTAGCAGATAACTGTTGATGACTCATGTAATACAGTAAAGACCATGTCAATGTAAGGCAGCTAATGTTTTCTAAGGTGTTATGCATAAATCTAGTATTTAAAAGCAAGATAAGGAGAAGGGGCAAAGAATAAATCTTTGTGGGGACTTTGGATAACTTGAGAGGTTTGGAGAGTATGCCAGTAACGTGTACTCTACGTTCCATCCAGCAACATAATCTTAAAATCCATCACTTTGCCACTGGATCAAAACTGTGATCATGTATATTCTTGTAAGAAGGGGATGAGGAACTAAATCAAATTTTATTTATTTTACATTTGTTGACCAGGATAGTCCGAATGGATATATGTCCATTTTCAGTGGAGGCCCAAGGAGAAAAGCTACACATACCAAAAAAGAGACAGTACATACATTACGGAGTGATAAACTCAGGCAGACATGTTTAGAAAAATATAGACAAAGAATACAGGCAGATATCAATATACACAATGTGCAGACTTACATCTGATTGGCAGAGACGTATCAGAAAATGTGAACATAGAATACAGTCAGATTTCATAATTCACAATGCTTAGACATTCAGATGCTATGAGGCATAGATACTTGGCTAAACAGCAGGTTGGGTAGCAAGACATGTATTAGTGAAATTGTTAGTCAGGTTTAGAACAAGAGCACAGCCAATGAGATGTGAGGTATTTTTTGAGTTCTCTCTTAAAAAGGGGTAGTGAGATTTCCTTGGTAATGGTAGTAGGGAGTAGATTCCATATTTTACTGGTTGAATTGGCAAATATAGCATCGCCTGCAGAGTTGTTGGATATCTGGGTCAGTATCATTAGTTTATCAGCTGAGCGTAATGGACTGGGGGCACTATGAGGGGTGAGAATATTTTTGAGTGCAGTGGTATTATCAGGTTGATGGAGTATTTTATGCGCTACTATAAGCTAGTCGAAGTGTAGAAGGGTAGGGTACTCTAGCCATCTCAGTGCCTTGAAGTTCTGGCAATGGTGGGTCCTAAAAGCCATGCCAGTAGCGAATCTGGTTATATGATTGTAACATCCTGATAATTTGTTGAGATCGGTTTTGGATAGGTTGGTGTGTACAGGGGAGGTATACATAAGAGTAGAGTGGAGGTGTGATCTTGCAATAGCTACCCTAGCTAGGGGGGTGAGGAAAGGTTTGGCTCTGTACAGGGAACCAAGTTTTTTGTTGACGAATTTAACAGTGTGATTTACATGTTTATCAAATTTAAGGTTGTTGTCTATTATTATGCCTAGAAGTTTTGTATGGTCATCAGGGGAGATAATGGTGTCATTGCTAGATTTGATGTTGAAGGAAGGAGGAGAAATTCTATGGTTAGGGGAGAAAAGTAGTAGCCTGGCTTTGTTAGGATGTAGAAGCAGGCGGAGATTAGCTAGCCATGTTTCTAGCATGTTGAAAGTGGTCTGGGTGAGGGTTAGAAGTTGTGTAGGAGAGGAGGCGGAGCATATTAACATTGAGTCATCTACATATTGGATGCAGGTGGCTCCTGGGATGATGGTGTGCAGATCATTGATAAAGACAGAGAAAAGAAGGGGACCTAGTATGGACCCTTGTGGGACACTTAGGGTTAGAGGAAGTTGGGATGAAAGCTTGCTCTGCCATAAGACAGCCTGCTGTATACCGTTTAGGTAGGAGTGAAACCATTGTATTGCGTGTTGGTCTAAACCGATGGTTTGTAGGGTATTGAGCAGTAGCTGATGGTTGACCATATCGAAAGATTTTGAGAGATCTAGGAAAAGTGCCAAAGATAGTTTGTTGTTGCTACGATGAAGATTGATGACATTAGAGAAAGATAGAAAAGCCATGGTAGTACTGTGGAATGGCCTAAAGCCATGCTGAGAGTCGGCGAGCTTTCTGTTTTTAATAAGAAAGAGCATGATTTGTTTGTATATACATCTTTCCATGATTTTAGCTAGTGGTGAAAGAATGGCTATAGGTCTAAAGTTAGATAATTCTGTGGAACTTCCTCCTTTCTAAAGAGGTATAACGTGATATTTTTCCATATTGCTGGGATGGATCTGTTGATCAGAATAGAAATGGGAAGTGCTATGCATCAGCTGCTTTTTGAAGATATTCATCTGGGAGGTGGTTGGCAGCTAGTGTAGTAGGTTTTAGCTTTTTGAGTAAGGTCCAGACCAGGTTGGTAGGTACGGTTTGAAAGGTAAAGGTGGGATAGATCTGTGAAGGCTACACTAATCGTGGTGCCTTACTCAATTTTTAGTAAAAACTGTACAGGTCAATAAAAGAAATGCAGTGGTAGTGAGATATCCTCTTTTGAAACTATGCAAAGACTCAAATGGGGGAAATTTAGGACAAGGTATTCTGTTACATGACAGGCCATAGTCTTATCCCAAACATTATTGAATATTGGAAGCAGTAAAGCTGAGTGAAGGCCTGATACCTTTGAGAGAAAGATTTCAGAATAAGTAAATGCATAATAATGTCAGATTTTATATGGATTACAAGGAAGCACAGGTCAAAAGGAGGTTAAAGATACAAGTTTGTGGAGCTGAAAAGATATTTATAGTGGGACATATTTGATCCTGCTGCTCCTAAAATGGTAAGGTTCTATGTTGGTAGCTGGTGTATTTTACTGTGAAAGCTCAGAAGGTTACTGTAGTAGGGTTAAAATTTGATGATTCACTTTGTGATGTGATTAGGTCCTTTTAGTATACACTGGGGTGATATACACTTGGGTGATATAGCGTTAACAAAGGTTTCTGCCATTGTGGTGGCATCTGAGAAGGTGTTTTACTTAGGCTGATGTTGTGGACTGGGCTCTGATTGTTAGATGGTTTGTCTCTCTTCACAAGTTCTAGTGTCCTTAAGAAAGAAAGAAAATTTTGCCTTGTTGCTTTGTATTTAGACTCATCTCTAAAGGTGTACACTTGTTAGTTTTGAAAGGATCCTGACCACTTGTACCTTATCTGCATGCATTGTTCTATTGTATAAATAATACATGTATGAGTTTGTTGAGGGGGTGAGCCAAGATGATATACATACAAGACAAGTGGAGGGGAAAATGTAGCTATGTAAGATGTGAAGACTATCAAGGAAATGTTTAAAGGCAATATTACGGTTATTCTGGGAGAATCCCATGTCCATTTCATAATGGCAGTTATGATCCATAGTTTGATTTCACACACTTAAAGATTATGGAGCTTTGGAAAAGTGGTTCAGCTGACAGAGGTTTTCTTTGTTTTGTAAGAGGAGGTGACAGTGACTTGGAAGTGACCAGACAGTGGTTGGGGGGGGGGGGGTCTAAAGGGTTAAGTGTGATACTGGTTGGTTTTTAGGTTGGGTCTCATAGGAACTTATGTAGGAGAGTATTCCGTGTTTAGGAAACAGCTCTTCAGTGGATCTTCTGCTTTAGGACACCGATATCCACTGAAATCACCAATGGGGTTGCAGTTGTCTAATTTCATTAGTGGAGATTACTAACTATCTGCTCTAAAGGATACACAGAGTTAGAAAGAGGGACAGAGAAAGCTCTTGCTGTCAGCTTTTGGTAGTTCCCTACAATTCACCCACATAATACCCAGTTTGGGTCTAGTGATGTTTTTTAGGATAGAAAGCAATACGGCTGGCTGGTAATTTCTTAAACATGAGGAATACAACACACCTCATCTTTCCTTACCAGGTCTAAACCTATGAAATAGTAATTAGTTATAGTGGGTGTTGGAAAAAGATCACTGGACTTAAGACACAATTCCATTCTAGCCCCAATCTCTTGACGGTTTGCACCTGCCTAACCTTGGAATAAGGGGAGTTCATTTTGATTGCTACAATCTTGATGATGCCATTCTGCGTGATTATAGTACCATCATGCTTTTAGGCTTAAGTATCCTTACAGAAAGGGTTTGTGATATATTTTTTAACCCCTGTGCATTAGTATAGCAAGTAGGGTATAAGTGAGATATCCACATGATATTGTGGAGATAAAATAACCGTTAAATATGGGATGGAGAATTTCTGGCAGTAGATGGCCTTGTGGTGAACAATAATGTAGTTAATTAAGTATTAATATTTATGGAATGGTAGTGATCAAATACGTTAATAATGCTGAAGGCTGACAAGCCGAACAACATTATACCAAACAAAAAAACATTGCAACTTCAAAAGCCAAAATAATGTGCACATGTTCTATGCAGGGAGGCAAGCACCCCCCCCCCCCATATATAAACTTTGAGATCACACTACAGCAGGGAAAATGCACATTCCCAGACCCTACTGTACTGCAGTCTCATTGAATTGCTGTCTTTCAGCATTTTTTGTTCTGTATAATGTCTTTCAGCATTTTGACCATTCAACATTAGAGATGTCTCCCATAGTGATACGATTAGGAAAGGAAGATGAAATGGTGGCCAAAGCAGAAGGAAGAAACATGCAAGTACAAATTCTTGATTGTAGCATTAACTCTTGTAGTAAGAGGGGGACCTTTGATACACAGAGAGTACACAAGGAAGTGGACAACTTTCAAGTTAGTTAATAATTTGGGAGTTAAATGTAATAATGAAGTGATGCTTAGAGAAAAAAATACGAAAGGAAGTGTTGGTAATTAGGCATCTAAAATATTACCTTTGGCTGTGTATACCTGCCACTGTAAGCACTTATTTCTGTGATGCCAAATGTCAGATACAAAAACTGTTACGTGGGCATGTTGGGAATGTATTGATTTTAGTTTCCTACATCATCCCCAGTGGGAGCTCTCATTGTCACTAATCACCTCTTTTGTTTGGACCACTCCTTTTTGGCATTTACTTTTCTGAAGTCAAGACCATTGCCAATGGTCTCTGGCTGACTAAATTTGCAGATGATTACAAATTAGGAGCTGTAATTGAATCCTACACTGTCACAAATGTTCTCCAGGAAGGATTGACACAGACAAACAACTGGTGTCAGAGGCATGGACTAAAACTAAATGCCAAGAAATACATAACAGTATCCATTGGGAAGTCATCCACCCCTGGTAACTATCATATTGACAGCACACACCTTAGGGTTCACCCAGTATTTTGGGACTTGGGGGGGACACACAGACAGTATTCTAGCCATCACATGTCTCTAGTACTGAGGAAATCATTCTATGCTGAGCAAATTATAAACAAAGGTATGGCGTCTAGGTCCAAGGAAGTCATTGTTACACTGTATTTGGCATTTATCAGACCTATCTTTGAATAGAATGCCCCCTTTGGTATACACCTAAACAGACATATCCTACAAATGGAACAGCCACAGAGATTCCTCACTAAAAGAATACAGGGTGCAAGTAAAATGTCCTATACAGACTGTCTAAAGGCCATAACTGTGTATTCTCTCTGCTGCAGGCTGCTCAGGGAAGATCTATGCTAGCATGCAAGGCATTGTCAAACCCCACTCTGATGGACCTCCTGCATATTGAACAGCAGCAGAATTACCTGTTCTAAAGACTTAAACTTTTCCTGTGATATAAATAGGACCTAGTGAACAGACACGTATATATCCCAGAGACTACCCCATATCTGGAATGGGCTCCCCGGCCATATAAAACAGAGTTCCCCCCTAAACAATTCAAGTGTAACTTGGAAAATGGATGGGGAACAGGAAATTCATCCCTGGCTTGGCATCAATGTCTCTAATGTATGCATGCAACTTGTAAATTTTTCATCTCTCAGGCCCCTGCTTACACTTATCAAGGGTACCAGAACTTGTCAGAGATTTAAGATGCATGGCTAGGCTTAAAAGGCCCTTGTGGTTGTTAGCCTATTAAACACCTATGAAGCTATAGTGTTATTTCCAAAGTGGAGTCCTTCAAGTTTTATCTTTATTTAAGACTTAGAGAAACTTCTTAGATTTTCTACCCCCCCCCCCCTTTTTTTATCTATGTTGCGTAACTCTGACTTTGTGTCACCTGCAAACAATACAAAATTGCCTTGTAAATCTTTTTCAAGGTTACCTATAAAGATATTGAACTAGAAGTATTTTCAGTTGTTTGCCTATGCCGGACTGTTTTTGGTGGTAGTAGGGTGACTAAGGCATAACATGGAAGTGGGATTCTGCTAATGTCCATTATCCCTTTACAGCCAGCATCAAAGCATAATCCACCATTTTCACCAATGACAACAACTTTTTCTAAATGTACGTAGCTTGACACTGCACACAAAGAATGAAGATAAACATGTCACATGCCATCTGCCTCTTCCCCCATACTAGCAATGTTAGTGGCTTGCATCTCTCACTGCAGATATCCTCTGGGGGGGCAGCTAATCTTTGAATGGCCCTTTCTCCTACTGAAGAGCATAATCACTCCAATGTCCCAGTCCAGATATACTTCACCAACTGGACTTTACATCTGAGTTTCAGCTGGTGACCCTATTTGCAGGTGGAACACCTGCAATCCAGCAGAACAACAATTGTTCTAGTTTTCATAGGTGAGTTATTCTTTAAGTTGATTAGCAGACTGTTACGTGCTCATCATTAGCTGCTTATAACTAGCAGTACTAGAACTGAGTGTAGTGTCAGCAGTTGTGCACTGTTACACGCTCATCAGTAGCTGCTTATAACTAGCAGTACTAGAACTGAGTGTAGTGTGAGCAGTTGTGCACTGTTACACGCTCATCAGTAGCTGCTTATAACTAGCAGTACTAGAACTGAGTGTAGTGTCAGCAGTTGTGCACTGTTACACGCTCATCAGTAGCTGCTTGTAACTAGCAGTACTAGAACTGAGTGTAGTGTCAGCAGTTGTGCACTGTGGCATGCCACACATAAGAAAACAAAAACAACAGTATTTTCTTGTATATGTGTTATCATGGCATTGCTTGCACTAAACATCTCAAGAATTGCAATGTTATAGAATCTGTTGTGTGCTAGATTATGAATGCTTTTCATCTGCCTTTCACATTTCATTGTTTCACTGTCCTGAGCCTTTAAAGTTCATAGTACTTTAACTTCTTTTTACTATCGGCTATAAAATCATATGTGAAAGAAAAAAATGACCAAATTCCATAACATCAGGTTATTTATGTGTGTGACTGTTATGTATATCTAGTAATATATATGTATGCATGTATGTATATATACACATACGTAAACATGCTATTAAGGGCAAATAGATCCAAACACAGAACAAAAAATGCGACACAGTTTGCATCACGCCCTAAGGTCACTGCATTTCCCTTTTTAGATACACCAATATATTTTCAGATCTGTATGTTGCGTGACTTGCTTAATTTGCTACTTGCAAACTTTCTTTTACTGACAAGGCTAATGAACGTGAACCTTAAAGAAAGCCACAAACCCCAGCACTCTGATCTAATTTCCTGTCAACACACACAGTGAAAGATACTGCCAAATATCTTAGGAGAGGCAGTTTATATTATGGTCTTCAACTTCTTTAAAACAACTTTGTTTATGAGGCATTGTTACAAACTGCATCTTGAAAGAGTCAAAGTTTTACCTGGTAAGTGTGCCACATGGCCTTATGTTAACACTTGTTAACTAATTTGATGGACTAATCAAAGACAGTGCAGATAGTACTGCAGATGGCATAGCAACTTTTTGGAGTAGCCATACTTCAGACACAGTACGAAAACTAAAACCTGGTGTAGTGTCTTCTTTTTGTAGCTAGAATAACTCTTTTGTAATTACTAGTATTTGTTTTTATTAGTACTTTTCTGTAAATGTTCTAGCTTGTTTACTTTTTTGTAAGTATGCTCATTCAGGAGCCATTTACTAGCATGGATGTCGTGGGCCACTTTTTAGCAGATTCATTAAATCCGGTACTAAGCATAAATATGTACAAGGTGTGGGGGACACAACTGGACTGTGAGAGTTTGGAAACTAACCAAGTCATGGCAACAGTAAAGCACATGAAGTAAAACTAAATATGATAAATTGTTGAGGAACCTCTTATGCAGTGTACAGCTATATTCATATACAGAACTCAGATATGGTTCAGAGAAGAAGTAAAAAGGAGTCTTGGAATGTCATTCAGAAAGAGGATTAGGTAAGATATGCATGTACGAGACAGCAAGCTCATAGTAAATAATAGAAGACATTTCAGTTATAGCCTTCATATCCATCAGAAATGTCATACTAACGCAACACCTATTATTCTATCAACTTTAAGTTTTTAAGAGCAATATTTAAAAATTATCCTATTTTGGGGCTGTAAGGTTTTGTTCAGATTTCTTGCTGTAAGTATGCTCTATGCATTTAACTGGTTTCAACATATAGGAGTCACAGAAGGAAATTTGCTAATAATTCAGCATTTCTCAATGAAAGGGTATACCTTGCAAAATTACTGACAATGGTATTTAATTAGCAGTAGGATTGTAACCTTGTTTCCTATACGCCTGTAGCTGGCAGTTTCTGACTTCAGATGCTACTTAATAAGTTTCAGTTCAGTGGGTAGGAAGGATAGCTGCTTCCTATATATCTGAGGCCATAGCAACTTTGTAGTGATCAGAAAATATTAATGAAACACATGCAGACGCTTAAATCAAGTTATCTATACTTAGAACTTCAGTGTGTGCATGCAAGGTGCAAAAAGGAAGATTTACTTTGAAATGTATGTCCAAAATTTGCTTGAAGCATGCATCTCCATTTGTTTTAGAAGGAGAGAATAAGCTTAGCATCTATTCTAAGTGTATGTAACATTACGCCTCTCTTCCATCCCTATCCTCCCCCTCACCCTTTTTCTACCACTTCCACACCTCTTGAATGCCTCTGTTGATTTTCTCTGCTAGTAAGTTCTTTTTGCTAGATCCCTCTCTGTGATAAGTATTTTTTTACAGATTCAGGAAATACCTAGTCCCACCAGTCTGTTCCCTCTGCTGCCTCATTCCCTACCTAACTTCTGTTGTTAGGATGACACCTTCACATCTCCCTAACATGATTTTGTGCCGGAATAGTACATTTCCACATCTTCTAGTCCCATTTGTGAAAAGCTATATCTTATCTAGCATCTGGTCAGTCCCCTTCATTCCACTGCACAGGTCTTTCTGTAAGCTTTCCTCTGATTTTCCTTCCACTGCCTAAGCCCTCTTTCCTTACATTGTGTGGGCTGACCAGTGCCCTGAAGACTGGAGGCATTGTCTCTCTGCCTCTGGAATATACTCTGGCGTTTGGTTTGCTACTGCCCTGCTAGTTTCCTTCTGGTGCGTTTCCTACTCTGTTCCCTTTACTTTAATTCTCCCCAGCTATCACTTCCCATAATGGTCGTTGTGTCACAAATGCAGTGCTTTGCAATTATTTGCATTGAACCTGATCTGCCACCTTCCCCTCTACCTGGTCAGCCTATCCAAATCTTTCCCTAAACTCTTCTCCCACCCTCTGATGCTGCATCTATCTTTATGTCATCAGCAATGAAGTTGATCCTTTTTTCTCCTTCCTAGATACGACTGAAACTCACTAAAGGGTGCTGGAACAAGGAGATCCCCATGGTACTGCAGTAGTCCTACTACTAATTCCTGATAATGTCCATCCCCCATAACCATCTGTATAGCCTACCGTTCAGTTTTCTAGTTTTTCAGTTCTTTAGATTTTATCCCGCACCCACGTTATGTGGCCTTTGGTCTGGTTTCTTTGAGTGTGATTCAGCAACAGTACATGAACTTTACTGGAGTGAGCTTTTCACTTTCTCCATTGCTGTGTGATCACAGAATATATAACTAAGAGGAATTAAGTTTCTTATATGTAGGGTATAGGAACCCTGCAAAAAACCCTGCTGTTTTCATTTTATTGCATTTCTCTATTTAAGAAAATCAATGTGCTTTGGTGATATGCACTAAGATAGGTACATTTCTCCTCAGTCTTGGTCCTACCACTGACTTCTCCAGTTTTTTTTTTAAAACAACCTCCTTCAGGCCATGTTTAGTAGTACTTCCCTATCACGTTCACCTGTAAGTCGGCCATTAAACTGAATTAGGTTTGACTGAGAGCTCCTTCTGGACAAAAGTCCATTAGGGTTACTTCCCTTAAGGAATTGTTTCCCTGCAACTATTTTAAACCAACAGGCCTGAGGATCACCATTTGTTTCCTGCACACCTGCTGCACCTGCACTTAATTTTAAAATATTACTCCTGTGCACTGTGTTATCCTTTAATTGTACATTTCTGCAGTAAGGTTACCACCTGTCCCTCTTTGACAGGAACAGTCCCACTTTGGGCAGTTGTGTCCTGCAACAAAAAACTAAAAACTGGCAAATGTCCTGAGATTTTAAGACAGAATGTATTTCTTAAGTTTCCTTTCATGGTTGCGTAAAACAGTTATTTTGTATCTGAAGCACATAAATATTATATGAAATAGCATAAGCAACTCAAATGCTACAAAA
Organism: Protopterus annectens; assembly: GCF_019279795.1. Taxonomy (NCBI): domain Eukaryota; kingdom Metazoa; phylum Chordata; order Ceratodontiformes; family Protopteridae; genus Protopterus; species Protopterus annectens. The sequence continues at coordinate 48,788,820 of NC_056725.1, forward strand.
ATAAGCTTTTATTTTGGCAAAAAAGTGAAGTCCTGTCCTTTGCACTGGCATGGGTATGTGTTGTTCTGCAAAATCTCACATTTCTACAAAAAATGTCCCACTTTGAGCATTTGAAAAGGTGGCAACCCTATTCTGCAGTCCTAAATGTCATGGGGTGAAACTTCTCTGAAGGATATACAAACTACACTGTTGCAATGATATTAGCAGTTGTTGTAACCGAGTTATGACAAATATGCAAACTGAGGTATATTTTCTTTAATAACTAAATAAATACATATTTTGCAGCACACTGAGTGCTACACTGCTTTAGCAGATGATGTTTGCGTGACATTATCACTGAAGCTGTGTTTGTAGCACTTATAGTGAGGAACATAACGCCATGTATTTGAGATGTTTTCTGAAAAATATGAAATTGTATATGCATCAATGTCTCATTAATGGGAAGGGGAGGTTCAGAAGTGTACTAAGCATAGCCTGTAGGGGCATGATGCACAAAGAGATGGTATCATACCAGTGTGGCCACAATGGAAGAAACCTGAGATGTTACACATTGTTTATTTGTGTATTCATTAATACTAGCAGTAATTATATATGTGCAATAACATTACCTCAGTGGTGCATGGTGCCATCTGAAGGCATGCAACATGAGGAAAAAACTGCATTTACACTTGATGTCTACAGTTTGTGCAATGATTGTTGTTTAAAATGTAATATACAAGCTTAAAGTACTAAAAGCACTACTGTTTGTCAAGCACTGTTGGTTGCATCCAAAATTATCAAGTGTGTAAAATTTAATTCTATATTGTGAATGTCTTAAGTCTGAGCTTTCTTTTAGCTGGTGCTGTAATTTAAGATGTGACTTATTTTCTAAAATTCCTTTAGTTTCCTTTAATTTAAGTCTGTGCAACCTTGGAGGGTTACATCTAGAGATTCGGGGTGTGGAAGTAGACCCAAAACATTGGAGGTTACAGGGTGGGTACATCCCTTTACAAAAAAAATATATATTGCATTAGAATGTTGTGCCAGGTGTTGTACTTCAGTGTGTTAAGGGGATGATATAACTTGTTTCTGATATTTTCATTATGATGTTTTGCATCTTGAGTAAAGGAGACATGATATATATTAATACATATACATACACATACATTTTATATATTTTTTAATACATTCAAAATGAAGGAAGGGATTTTCATGTAGTCATATGAAATTTTAAAACTGGACAAAACATTACTGCTGATACAATGCTTTGTTCTGATATATAATGAAATAAACATCATTGAATTATTTTTCTTCTACATTTTACAGAAAGCATATTTTTCCTCATTTAATCTGATTTATGAAGATAAGATTCTTCTACACCTAAGAGGGATTAAAGGGCCGACAGGAGATCTCTGGTACAGGAGACTCGCCAGAAAGGGGTGGATTCGGATTTAGACTGATTATAACACGGAGTATAACCAATACAAAAGCAGTTAAAATAACTTGCACTATTATGAAGCAAAGTCAGAGCTATCGATTAAGCTGAAACAGGATATCGTGCCCAGGTTGTGAAAACTGTCTTGGGTTAAAGAATATTGATTTATGTCTCACTTCTTGTCCTTTACTTTCTTTCTTTTTTTAAAAAAACAAAAACAAGCTGCTTTATTGTCATGATGCTATGCAAATGCACAGTCCTCATGCTTGGCACACTTCCTGTTTTGGTGGCTGATCCCTGAAAACATTGTATCCTGTTATCCCAAATTTCTTTATTCTGCACATCGGGTACAACCCACTACCAAAACTTACAGTACAAATAGTATATATCTTTTCTCTTCATGTCATCCTCTATTGAACATTCTCTTTTCGCTTCACCTGCTTCTCCTTCCACACTCAGTTCCTTTTGCTGTTTACTGTGTCCCCCCTTTGCCATGCTCTTCCATGATCTGTGGTCATGTATTCAACTTCTTCTCTCACAAGTCGCACTTCTTTTTCTGAAGTTTACTAGGTCTTACTTCAATATTTACCTTTCAGCTTCGTTTCCTCCACCAATTGCTGTACCCTTATCTATGTTTGGTTCTTCATTTATTCTCTATTTCTGTGTTATCCCCTTTTTTGCCACTGGCAAAATGAGCTTTATTGAAGGTTTCACATGCCCTCTAATAAGAGATCCAGCTACCTGACTCAGATATCTTTCATTGCCTTTATAATATTCCCTAAACAAGATTCAGGGCATCACTTTTAAACTTTTATAATGTCTTACATGTCCAGAAAATAAGACTCTAATCTTCCTTTTTTTTGGCTTTGTTCACATCTCCAACATATCTTACCTCAAGGAACATCTTATGCTATCTATCTGGTATGCTGAAATATTTGTGCAAATATTTCCATACAAACAGTCTACATTTCTTGGACTTTGTTGTTACTCAAGGTGTTCTCCAAATATAGGCCTTCTCCATAATTTATTATACAATCTTTTCCTGTTAAAACTTTGCTTGCCTTCCTTTATTCCCTCATCTATCCTTCATTTTATATATATATATATATATATATATATATATATATATATATATATATATATATATGCACCGCTCACTAATTTCTTCTAGGTAGCTTCTCTTGACCTTGATTCTGTTAGTAGGCGTATTAGGTTTCTCACACATTTCTTTTTTCCACCTCAGCATCTTATTTTGTTAGAATATTGTACAGTTCCCTATACTTTAACATTTCTCTGTCTTGGAACTGAATTCTTTCACTTATACAGCTCTAATCCCCCATATCTTATTTCTTCCCAAAATACTTCTGTTTGTCCTTCCTACCCCTTTTTAAATGCCTCAGTATTAATTTCAAATTATGATTTGGATGATCTGATTGGCCACAGCTCAAATTTCTATCGATGATAAAACTTTTATCCGAGTATCCTTACCATACTGTCATAAATCTTCCCCAACTGGAGTTTGTATTTTACTCCGCTATTGAGACCAAATATTTATCATTCTTTCTAGTAAGTTATTAGCTCCTTCCACATCATCATCTGTTTTCATCTTGCTGTATATCCTGTGTTTTGGAGATTGTATATTAATCTGATTTGTGAAACTCTAACATATTCATGCATGTGATGCTGCCAGTCCCCCTTATTTGCTCCCCAATTATAACACATTCATTTTTTTCTCACTCTTTCCCAAAACCTTCTTCCCAGGTCATAAATACCTGACTTCACTTCACTAAATACAGTATTTGTAGACCACAAACATTTTCACTGCCTGTATTGTCTTATCCATATTACATAATGTAAATTATCTTATCATGCTTTGGACTTCATCTCACATTTGTACCCAGAGCTGGATCATGGTCAAATGAGGCTGTAGGGAGGGTAATGCCTCCCCCCCTCACAGCAGCCCCCCCCCCCAGCCATTCCAGTTTCTCATTACTGCCTAGTGTCAAAGCCATGCCTTCAACCTGAACGCTAAAAAGTGCATTGTCATCCCTTTTGGTAAAAACTCTGTACCCATGAACTACCACATGGGCGGTAGTCTACTTAACACCAAAAGTGTGATAAGAGACCTTGGGACACAGGTGGACAGTAGTCTCTCCTTTGATAATCACATTGCCACAGTAGTCAGGAAGTCCTTCTACATGGCACACCTCATCACAAAAGGTTTCTCATCCAGGAAAAGAGAGGTCATTGTTCCCCTCTACTCGTCACTCATTAGACCCATTATAGAATACAGTGCCCTTTTTGGTATGTCCCTCACAAGACATCTACAACAACTGGAAAGGCCGCAGAAATACCTCACAAAAAGAATTACTGGCCTCAAACAGATGCCCTACGCAGACTGTCTCAAGAGAGTCCAGCTTTACTCCATCGCATATTGCCTACTCAGAGGCAATCTCCCTAACATACAAAGCTATGTCAAACCCAGAGCTGTTGGACATGCTCCACTTAAAGAAATCCCAATCCCTCCGAGCTACACACTCTAGGGACTTAAACCTTGTGACAACAATAAACAGAACATGCTGGAAGGATAGATTCCTGTCCCAGAGACTTCCCATACTCTGGAACAAACTACCTATCTATAGCAAACAAAGCTCCTCAATAGCACACTTCAAGAAAAATCTTGATGATTGGATAGGAAATTCACCCCGGGGATCACTTCTGTGGCTCTGCTCGACAGGGGCACAGGAAAATAATTTTCTTGGGTGGCGAAAGACAGGGTACCTTTTTGGCTAGGCTTATATAGGCCCTAGGGCCAATAGCCTAGTACCAACCTATAAACCTATGAACTTGGCTATTTCTCCCCAGTTGCCATAAACACTGTTCAAAACCTGTCAGTGTGCATACTGCTTTTTTCCTTTACTTCTACAATGATTAGAGATATTTAAAACTTCTATTTCAAATATTATAGCACAAACACTGATAGCCATTTTCTAAACAAAAACAATAAAGTCTCACAATGAAAACAGACTTAGCATGAACAGTAAACTTATCTGCCCTAGAAACCTATTAATTGAAACAGCACTGAAATCCACATTAAAATAAAATGCATTTGGCCAGTGGCAGATTAAGTTTACCTTGGGGTTGTTTGCAAACCACAGGCCCCTTGCACACATTTGTTGGACCATGCATACTTGCATGTGTTATTTGATGCTCCATCCTGATTGTATTAGGTTATATTCCTTGTGTAATACAGTGCCACTTGTTAGAGTGTGTTTTAAGTTTGTAGGTTTGAACATTTTCTAGTACGCAATGAAGCAAAATGTATGAAATAATAATGGCAAAGCTACCCACCCATTAAAGAACAGGTAGATGGATGAATGTTCTTGCCTACTTAACTAAATGAACTACTTGAAACTTCAACAAGGCATCTTTATTCCTCCCAAAGGGAGGATTTTAGAGAGAGACCCTCCTAGATCTGCTAGCTAAGGAGATTTTATCTGGACTAATCCTTTGTACTCTGTTTCCTATTCTAATAATCCATATAGTCTTATCACACTCTGTAGCATTCTTCCCCCATGCATTTCTTTCCTTTGCTGTGGCCTGCCACTAATATCGTGTTTCGAGTTGTAGTTTAACTTTCCTCCCCATACACCTGTCCCCGACTGAATTCCACCACCTTGTTCATAATTTGCTTCAGTTCTGATCATTTTATTTTAGGGGTATGTAAAGGTTGCCTAGAGTTATATTTTTCTCCTTCCAATAACCTCTAATCAAAATGTACCTTCTCTGTTCGTGTACTTTTCCCTCCTTAATACAAAGAGGGGCTTCTCTTTTGATTAAAGTTATTCCTTCCCCCATTTTCCTATTCTCTATGGCATTTGTGAATTTCCCCTCTAAATCCTTTTCTAGTCAGTTCCTCATACTCTCTTTTGCTGAAATGCAGTTCTTGAGGCATTATAACTGTCCCATCCTCACACTTTTATTGATATATTCTGGCACCTTCCGGCACTTTTGTCTGAGAGTCCATTTACATGCCAGCTCAGTATATTTAATGCAGTTTAATCTGACCTTCTTTACCAGGAAAATTACCATTCATCACTTGCCTTTGAGTTATCCCCTTAGTGTTTTCAGTCCTGTTTCTCTTCAATGTCCTTTGCATTGTCTGGATTATAACTTTTCCATTTTTTAAGCAATGTAATTTTGACTCCATTAACTAATTCTCTAATGATAAAATTATAAACTTTATAAAAGAGCACCCCCTGATCTTCCACTTCTTGATCTTTTTAGCAAAGACGGGACAATGATTTGTTTTAGCTGCATGTAGACCTCCTAATTTTTTAAGGTATGGGGGCAACATTGCTTTTTCACTTTTTGACAAATCCTCGTGGATAATGGTCAGCGATCCTGATTGACTGCAGCTGCTGCAATGAGTAGGACCTCATGCAGGACTTCCTATATGCTTCTAAGCTAAATTGATACATTTTAGGTGTAAATACTGTCTGATGTTTATTTTTTTTATTTTACATTTGTTGACTGGGATAGTCCAACTGGAATCATGTCCATTTTCAGTGGAGGCCCGGGGAGAAAAGCTCCAAGACAAACAGCAACAATTAAAATAAAAATGAAGACACTTTACAGATTTGATATTTACAAAGACAGAATAACAATTTCACCGGTAAGGGTTAAACCCCTGGATAAAGTCAGGAGAGAAAGAAGATTAACAGTAACTTGACTAATAATTTATTTACATATGAGGTATGCGTTAGCCAGGCTTGTTACAGTGGCAAAGCCAGTTTAGAGCCAGATGTTGTTTGAGTCTTGTTTTAAATTGAGTTAGGGAGGACAGCAATATAATTTCAGATGACAGTAAGTTCCAGACTCTGCCAACAGTGTTTGCAAAGAGGGAGTCACCAACTATATTGCTAGTTTTGATAGTTTGAATTAGTAGTTTGTTTGAGGATCGAAGTAGTCTTGAATTGCTATAGGGGGTAATAATATTTTTATGGGCAGGTGTATTATCTGGATTTAGGAGGATTTTCTTGGCCACAACCAGAAGGTTAAATTGGATAAGACTGGGAAGTTCTAGCCACTCAAGTTGTTTAAGGTTGGTGCTGTGGTGTGTTCTAAAAGGCAGGCCAGTGGCAAACCTGGCAATGTGATTGTAACATGTTGATAGTCTGTTAAGTAAAGACTTATTTAGATTAGAGAGAAGGGGGAAGCATATAGTAGGGTTGAGAGTAGGTGTGAGTGGGCAATGGCAATCTTAGCTGGAGGGGTTAAGAAGGCTTTTATTCTGTATAGTGACCCAAGTTTTTTATTGATGGTCTTGATCACTTGATTAACGTGTAGGTCAGACTTTAGGTTGTTATCAATAATGACACTTAGTTTTGTAGAACGGTCAGGGGAGATAATTGTCCCATCTTTTGCTTTTATGGTGAAGGTAAAAGTTGTAGACCTTTGTGTGGGTGAAAATAGCAGCATTTTAGTTTTTTTGGGATTTAGTAAATCGACGTTCAGAGAGACAGTTTTCTATAATATTAAAGGTGGACTGGGTAGCAAACCTCAAGTCTGCAGGAGTTGTAGCTGAGCAAATCAGGGTGGAGTCATCAGCATATTGGATACAATTAACATTAGGGATGACAGTATGGAGGTTGTTAATAAAGATGGAAAAGAGAAGGGGCCCAAGTATGGAGCCTTGTGGGACTCCAAGGGTGGTAGGTAATAGGATGGACAGCTTGTTCTGCCAGAGAACAGCCTGCTGCCTCCCACTGAGGTAGGACTTAAAACCATTGAAGGGCTTTAGAGTTAAGGCTATAAGTCTGCAGGGTGTGTATCAACAGTTGATGATCCACCATGTCAAATGCCTTGGAAAGATCCAAGAAGAGGGCCGAGGATATTTGATTATTGTTACAGTTGTTATTGACAGTACTGGTAAACGCTAGTAGGGTGGAGGTTGTGCTGTGGTGTGGACGGAAGCCATGTTAGGTATCGGCTAGGAGGTGATTCTGGATTAGGTGGTGCATGAGTTGTTTTTGTATACATTTTTCCATGAGCTTTGCAAGTGGAGAAAGTATGGCTATTGGTCTATAATTGGAGAATTCAGTGGAGGAACCTCCTTTATGTAGTTGGATTATGTAGGATATTTTCCAAATGGTGGGAATTTTAGCCTCAGCTATGGTACGATTAATTAGTATAGAAACTGGATAGGCAATAGCATCAGCTGGTTTTTGAAGGTATTCGGCAGGGAGTTGGTCAGCAGAGAGTGTGGTGGGCTTTAGTTTTTTGATTAAGTTACAAATACATGCAGTGGACACTGGTTGGAAACTGAAAGAGGGTAAGTTTAAATGGGTAGCACTATCAGGGTTGGAAGAGCTAGGAGGTAATTGGCTGGCTAGAGCTTGAATTGTCTCAGTAAAGAAGTGGTTAAAACTGTTTGAGACATCCTCGAGATTTGTCACTAGTAGCAGCTGGGATAGGGGAGATGTTTTACCGGGGTGAAGCAGATTATTCAGACCAGCCCAGAATTTCTGAGGGTTATTCTGGTTGGCTATCTGCAGATTACAGTAGTGCTGTTTTTTGTCATTTAAGATGGATCTTTTAGTTTAATTCCTAGCTTGTTGGTATTTAACATGATCATGGGGGAGTTTAGTGGACCGCCATCTGGCCCAGAGTTTATTTCTGTTGTTGATTTTTAGTAGAGACATTTTAGAAAGCCAAGGTGCAGTTTTAGCTTTAGTTCTCTTAAAGCGGGCAGGTGCGTGCCAGTCAAGGATTTCAAGAAATTTGTTGTTAAAATATGCAACTGCATCCTCCAGAGGGAGGTGTATAAGCATCAACCAATTGCAGGAGTTAAGTTCCTGCTGAAATTTGGCAGGGTCAAAGTCATTTTTGTTTCTGACTTTTCTGAGTAATGGTATTTGTGGATTAATGGCTTTTTGTTTAACTATATAAGTGAGAAGGTGGTTACTTTGGTAAATGGGGAGGGTACCAGCAGTGTACAGTTGGGGGTTACTATTTATGAGTACCCAGTACAGTATACTATCTTTTTGATTTGGTTTACCAAGTCTGATAGAGGTAGTTATGATTTGTGAGAATGCATGCAGGTTAATGTGGGTAGTAGGTGACACTAAGGAGCAGGTGCCCCAGTCTATGTTTAAAGTCTCCAAACAGCAGGGTTTCTTGGGGGTAGTAAAATGAAAGCCAGTGTAGGGTGTCTTCAAGTGTGGTTATATTATTACCCGGGGGGGATATACATACAGATGATGTTTATGCATTTACATTTGTTAAGTTACAGTCTAGTGGCAAGAATTTCAGAATTATTAATCTGAGGTGGTTGATTAACCTTTATGATTATGTTCAATTCAGATTTATAGAGTATTGCTAGCCCCCCCCTTCCTGGAAGCACGATCCAACCTATGCATGTTATACCCAGGTGGTAACACTTCATTATCAGTAGTGTTGGCTTTTAACCAGGTCTCAGATAAACAGAGAATCTCAGGGGAGTGCCAATAGTGCATGCAGTTCATGTATTTTGTTATTAATACTCCTAATATTGAGATGACAGGCCAGGAGAGTGTTATCTAGTCTACTGTTTAAAGTTGTATGGTTGAGGTTGCAGGTAATAGGGGTATTACTATTATATGTGGAAGGACCTGGGTTGGGGTCGATGTCCCCACTGAGAATAAAGCTGGGACTATACTTAATGATGAGGTTTAAGAGTTTGTAGTATTGCTTAGATCTAGAGCTAATGTGCCAAGGATTAGTACGCTGGAAAAGAGAACAAGTTGTTGAGTTTGACCCTATGTTATTAGCATGACTGTAGGAGGAATATTGTATAGTTGGAGTTATAGTATGGCCTTTTTGGGTACTGATAACCAGTAAGTAATTGGTTTTCATAGAAGGTAAGTGCATAAGTGACCAGCAGAATAGGTAGTAAGGAATAGTATAACATTGTGAGAGAAGGTGTATGGTTTTTGGGATCAAAGGTTTACAAGACAGAATGTCAGAGATCAGAAGGCAAGTATAGAGGTAGTAGAGTAAGGTGGAGAGAGTATAATTAGGAGAGGAGCTGATGGGAGGAATGGAGCAGGGTGGGTGGTGAAAATTGATGCTGCAGATAGGATATTGTAATAGGGGAGTGGTTGTGTACCTATAAATGTAGAGGTACTAGGGGTGGGTGGAATTTGGGGCAGGGAGATAAGAGGAGTGGGGCTAACACCATCTACAGGTATATACTTAGGGATATGCTTAGGTTTTGGTAACTATAGGAAAGAGTTTAGTGTTACTGAAAGGACGTTGTTTAGACAGAGTTTTGTTTTGCTGTATTTTACCCCCCCTTTTTACACTAATATGCTTTACACTCTTGTAGGGTAAATGTTATCTACAGGTTGTTGGTCAGATTGTATTTTTCAAGGTTATGTGTGAGAGGGTAGGGTAGAACTACATTATACAGGGTTTAGTTATAATTATTCCAAGAGAAATAATGGAGTGCTAGGGGCAGCTAGTATAATTATAAAGAGGGGAACACCTTATTATGGGGGCAGACTAAGGTGCTCTTTTGACCCAGGTCAGCAGTGTACAATAAATAGGTTACAGTACAGTATTAAGGTATTAACCTTAGCCAGTTGCTAGATGGACTTCCAGGTAGGTTGTTTGTTGGTAATGTTTTCAGGATAACTCCTTCAGGCAGAAGATTCTGTTTGATTAAATTATTTAGGGGTCTACCTAAAATTAAAGATCAGAAGTGAGAACCTTTCTGGCTATTAATCCAGCCACCAAGCAAGCAGGCAATTTATCATGCACTTCAACCACAAAATTTATGGTAAACAGTAACTCAGTTTATCTACAGACTGAATTTAAGCTCCGTTTTCACAATGCAAGTCTAAAAACAATGTATGCAAACATTAGACCTTGACTTTTACTCTAGTAAGTAAGCTGATTTGCATTAATGCTAACAACTATGTGTTTAATCTAGTTGCCATTCCTCATGCGACAGTACAATCAACACATGCAATCATTCTTAGTATGCATTCCATAAATGCTCGTTTTCTGCTTGCAATGAGCAATAAAGTATGACGAGCTTCTAATACAACAAATAATGCTAAAATAATCACTCAGAATGGAAAACAGTCCTTGAATACGGTCTCATTTACAGGATGCCATACATTTTAAGTAGTTACTATATGTGGAAAGCACATGGGAAGCTGAGTTACTGCTTCAGTTGCTAAGAACAAATGGCTACAAATGCTACATACATAAGCTCTGTTCATGTATTCTATGATGTACATTCACACAAGCTGCAAAAATATGCTTTCCTTAACCTAATACAGAGACAAGAACTATTTTAATGCATATTACAAAAAGATAACATACCAGAGAGTAAATGCAGGCTGCCGACTGGGTCAGAAAGCACCGGGAGTTTAAAAATGGCAGTTTCTGTAGAAACCACATGTTAAAAGATTGATTTATGCCTTACCTATTATTCTTTTCAGGGTGAAGGAGCAACACTGTTTTCTTTCATCTTCTTCAAGATGCAGCAAAATCATAATTTTTTTACTTTTTGATAACTCCTTCTTAATAGTCATCTGCCACTCTGACTGAAAACAGAACCTCATGGAGGGCTTTTTTATACACTTCCACATTGAACAGACATGATTTAGGTTTAAAATATATTGTCAGATTTTAAAGACTATTGATTTGTGTCTCACCTCCTTACCTTTTCATGGTGAAGAGGGGACACTGTTGTGTTTTTGTTTGTGCTTAAATTTCTCATCTTTTTAAAAATGCACAGGCAACACCCTCTTTTCTTTTTTGATGAATCCCTGATGACCAAGTGGTCAACTATCCTAACTGACTGCTGCTGAAGCCAATAGAACTTTACAGAGGGCTTCATATACACATTCACACTGACTGGGCATATTTTAGGTTCAACATACTTTCTACTATTAGAGAATATTGATTTGTGTCTCACCTCCAGTCATTTTCTGGACAAAGAGGGCACACTGTTTTATTTTATTTGTGTTTAATCCTCTTGTGCTTTTCAAGACATACAGGCAACACAAATCTGGTGACAAAGTGGTCATCTTCCTTAACCATCTGCTACTGCATTCAATGGGACCTCATGGAGGCCTTCTCATATAATTTTTCATCAGGTGGATGTGAGAAGAGTGAATGTGTCCATTTCTTCATCTTTGTATGACAAGCATTTTGAGCTGAACAAGTGAAACAAGAGAAAAGCATAGATAAGATAACAAGATCTTATTTATTCTTGCTTTACCAATTTTTTTTACTGACCTGAGACATTTTTCTCTGATGATTATCAAGAAAGTGAATTCTTGATGAAATGTACTACCAAATGATAGTATATTGCTATTTTATCCAAATTTGAGGTGTAACAAGTGTTTACATTAATTAGGGCCTAAATATACATGAAGTAATTTGGTCCATAAACTGAAAATGGGTTGGGTGAATTAAATGGTGGTGATTATTATATGGAAGATAATCTGGTGGTTGTCAGAAAGTATTAAGGCTGTGATATGTTAACTAGCTACTTCCTGTGGTGCAGTGTTTGATTACCTCTGCCTTCATTTGGTTACTGTGCACCACTGAGCATCTCACTTAACCAGACATCACTTTGGGGCAATTATAAATGTGTGTTAGGGTCATTCAAGGTCTCCTGGACTGTGTGCATAGTAGCTACCAATGACCATATTAATATACATGTATATATGACTATAATCTGCCCTTAAAAGTGACTGACGTAGGTGGTGGTAGTGCTGGGGCTGAGCACGGCACTGCTATATGACATGAATCAAATACAAGGAACCCACTAATTCCAGGTAGGAATATTGCCAGAAATATATTAGGGAAGAGGAATTTGGATCTATCTGATGAGAAAGATAGTCAACTGAGGTAGATGATGATATTGGTAGAAGAATTAATAGTAAGTAAATCAAGAATAGTAGGAAGAGACAAAGAAGAACCATTAGAGATGTAGATCAAGTGAATGAGGCCTTATATGATGTAACTGAAGAAAAGACTGTTGGTGAAAAAGGGTTTGAAAGCCATGAGGCAGGGAACTGTAAAATGATTGTGATAGTCCACGATAATTCCCTCAGTTGAAAGAAAGCCCTTACCTCCTCATTTATGAAATATATAACAGAAGTAACTAGCAGCGCGATTGATTCATGTATTCTGATTTAACTGAAATCAGTTTACTGTTTTAAGTTTTTTTTAAATGGTGTGATTTTTTTTTTTTTTTTTTTTTTTACTTTTTTGAGAGTGATCTGCAGAGCCAGCAGGGGTAATAATTTGATCGAACTCGTCCAGGAAGCATTTGCTCAAGTAGTTTCATCTTTCTCATTCTCTTTGCTCTAATAATCTTCTGTACACTGGTGTTCCTTCTGTAAGCATAGATTAGGCCATGTTTGTTTGCTGGTGATTTGACCCTGCTGTCAGTGTACATTAAAAGAATTTAATAATTAGATCTGCTTTTTATTGTTTGACAGTAGTCCTTTTGTTTTTAGTTGTGAAAGCACTAGTGCATTTTTCTATCGTAGAGTTACTATCATGCACACTTAAATAATTGTCTTGGACAACTATACCAGCCATTTTAGACTATACTGTGCTATGAAGGCCTGCAGCCAGGTTCATAGAGCTCAAAATGTAACGGATTTACTCCTGCTTATTCTCTACAAGGACACGGAGCATTTTACTATTGACAGTGTAAATTTAAAGCTAGTGATATATTACAACATTCAACAGACTTTATTTAGTAGGATTAGTTTCATTCAGCTTCCCTAATAGTACTGCTAGCTTGAGGATTTGGCAGCTTTACTTTCTTGGTAAATTACTCCAAGACAACTGCTTTCAGACTGTGATATTTTTCACTGAAGAGAGGAATCCGTCAGACCAAAGGTACAGGGTAGGAATGGAAGGGATAACATCTGCTAGCTCTACTGCATCTCAACATTTGTCTGCACGTTTAGATGGTTGACAGATTGTTCAGCCCAGCATATTTCACCAGCCAAAGAGGTTTATTTCTCTGATAACTGTATATTTGTTTTGTTTTTGTTTGTTTACTCAGTAGGTGGCTCTTCCCAAATGACCAATTTCAGCCACATCCCTACATACCTACAAATATTTCAAGCATGGGCATTAATGCCCTTCTAGCTTGCCAATATACCAAAACCTTCATCTCAGAGTTAGCCTTGCTCTTCTTAGCTTAATGATTTTCCTCATAACGTCAGACCTATTTATGAGTGCATACCTTTTTAAATCCATCCATCCATAATCCCCTTTTCTAGAGCCAGTGTTCACACTTCCAACTGGCTAGGTCTTTATTACATAAAGAAACTACAGAGTGACAAAGGTTCACTATCAGTAACTATATAGGGTCTAGTATATACAGACTTTCTGTTGTGAAAAGAAGAAAGTGTTTCTTTTTCTCATTTTTAAAGGAGAGCGAGTGCAATGACTTTTAATGCTTGGAGCTTGACAGGTATGCAGAATTTAAATTTTACAGAACAAATACTTTCAGCCTTGTATTGAGACCAAATATTTAGGGATAGAACCTGTTTCTTGGTTGGTCATTTCTCTGCAAGCTTGCATAGAACTGGCTGAATGTAAGAATTTATGGCTGTTCATTCAGGCAGTTTATGCCTACGTCTGTACCATCTCCTTAAGGGAGCTATCATGGATGATTCTGGTATATACTAATCATGACACAATGAGGGGGTGGTCAGTTTTCTGTATCAGGTCATCCTACGTATTGTACATCCTATGGTTACTTCTTGACAGGAACTATGGTTCAACCACGAGTTAATATTGTATTGACTAGGGTGAATGCTGGAATGAAGATGGGTTAGGATATACTTTGTTTTGTATTAGCATTGTTCTTTATACCAGACAGAGATCTTACAGATGGCAACTTTTGAATCTAAGGAGCTCATTTTCTCAGTGGTTTTAATGCTGTGGACCACCGCATCCTAATTACTTGGCTGAGCTTGCACTGTGGTCTCTCTGGTACAATCCTTGATTGGACTGCTTCTTACCTGACAGAATGCACTCGTTGAGTGATCTCATTTGAATTTTTTAGGTTTTTCTACCTGCTGGAACATGATGTACATTGACAGTTCAATTTTGGCTCCCCTGTTGTACACTGAGTACACAGGATATTGTAAGGAGATATATTTTTACCTGTCCTGTATGAAAGACAATTATATATCTCCTTTCCTCTTCACAGTGTGCCAGTTTTTTTCAGCTTTGGTTGTCTGTTCAGATTCATTTCTTGATAAAAAGATCAGATTATCTGAAATTCCATGTGGCTAAGAACAAAACAGCACTGGTGCCTGCCACAGTCAGATTGCCTCACCTTCCTCTGCTGTCACTGTTCATTTCATCCAGTGGGAGTCAGTTGGAGTTTGCAGCGTGTATTTAAAATTTAGGCATTGTACTTAATGATAGGTTGTCATTGAAGGACCAGATGTCAGGCCTCATCAAAACATCTTATTTTAATCTTAAAAATATAACCTAAATCAGATGTTATATTCTATCATAAGACTTGGGACATTAATTTCATGCTCTGGTTTTGTCCAGACTCAACTACTGCAATAAAGTGATCTTGTAAATGAGAAGTGAGAGAGAGATTAAGTGACTAGTTCATGACGAAAACAAGAACATATTGCTCTTATTTAGAAGTGAATGAGAAATTTACTTTTGAACTGAGGAAGTGAAGGCTAGCTTGAATGTCTGGGAGTATCCTGTCTAATGCTTTAGAGCCATTGATATAGAAAGCATGGTCAGAGATGGCCAGTGACGTGGCAGATCAAAGCAGGGCAGATATTATGTTGGACTGGGATAACACCACAGAAGCAGTAGTACAGATAATTAATTGTAGGCTAGTAGTTAGTTATGGGGGTGGAGTGGTTGTACAGTATTTTTTTAGAGAAGAAAGAAAAAGGTTATTGGCTCTTTCATGGACTGGTAGCCAACATATGTGAAGGCCACTCAATGGAACAGAAGGTTAAGTCTACAAATATTCTGGGAATATTTACAAGTCAGAGAGACTGTTCTTCATATAATAAGCCGTATTTGAGTAGAGGCTAAAAAATGCTTTTTTTGTCAATGGCTGTTCTGCCCTCTGGGATATATAACAATATCTGTGAATCATAATGTTTGTTAATTTTAACTTAATACAGTTTGATTACTTTTATATAAATGTAAATGTGCCTATGTCACAAGTGATAATTCAATAAAGGTGTTAAAAAAGAATCTTGAGATATTGTGGAATGCGTTGACAATGTTACTGATTTTTACTTTTAGAAGACTAATGTGGATGGATATTATGGTCAAGGATGGATCTAATGTTGTACTTAAATATATCAATGTGATAATAAGCCCAACAGTGAGAGCAGGGGCCATGTTGGGTATAGATTTTAGTGTGATGAGGTGCCAAAGAACATAAGTCCTTGTGAAGGACTATTTTCCATTTCTTTTTTATTAGCATAAGTTTAGTGTTAACGCAGTTAAGGATAAGCTGCTTATATCTAAGTATTTTTGTGGGTTTTGTGATCTCAGATTGGGGGTGAAGATGAATGGTATGGTAAGAGAGGGAGAGGATCTGAAGAGAACAATGCCTGCTGCATGTTGTATTGAGTAGTGAGGGGGGATTAATCATGAACAGGATGAAAAGGAGGATACCAGTGTTGACTCTTTTGGGACTATAGAGTGTATAGGGAGGGTTGAGGGCTCAATGTTACAAATTTTCAAAGTGAAGGTTCTGTTGGATAACCACCTTTGGAACTATGACATGGTGGGTGAACCAAAACCAAAGTTGTTGAAGGAGTTTAAGAGGTGGAATAGGTGGATGGTATGAAAAGCCTGTATTAGATCAGAGAATGGCATAACAGTAAGATAATCTTTGTCAGCTGAAGTAAGAATGAATTCAGAGAGGATAAAAAAGGCAGTTGAATCCATGCTGATGATTGGTGAGGAGGCTATATTTGTAAAGAAAGTCATTAACATGGTCAGACATAGCTTTTTCTAGCAGTTTGCTAAGGTGTGGAAGGAGGAAGGGAGAGAGAGAGAGAGAGATAAAGAAAGAGATGGGACAGCAGTCAGCTAAGTTTGTTGGGGATTTAGTTTCAGAAAAGCGAATTACAATATCAGTTTTCCAGTGTGAGGGAAATGATTAATATTTTAGAGACAAGTTGAAGTTAAGGCACACCTTGTTGATGTTATAGTCCCTGCATACTTTTGAGGAATCAGGAAAAGATGCTATTGGTTCTTTCACTACCAGTGTCCTATAACCTGTCAATGAGTTTTTCAGTAGTTCAAAGACTTATTATCTTCAGGTAGAATATTGGAAAGTAGAGGTCAGTGGTTTGACTGGAGGATCGTGCTAAGTATATGGTATTTATAGGAAGTAAAGGTTTAGAAATGGTTAGAGAGAGAGTCTGGAAAGATGTGATAATTTTGCTAGGTTTACTATGACCTAATTATAAAGTATTCTAGGTAGTGTTTCACTGTAGTAAGTGACTTTACATCTCCTGATGTTATTTTGCCACAATTTCTATGTATAAGACATTCCCGTTGACTACTGGAGTGCCAAACTTTTATGTCCATGTGATCCAAACCATGTTGTGCTCTTTGAGTGACAATGCATTCTGTAAACCAAAATACATTTGTGCTTTTCGTATAGTGGTATATAATACAAAAGTATTTAGCCTGCAGTTGGAAGAGTATGTTTGTCAGGAAAGAACAAGCAGTATTATGACCATTGTACTTTAAAATGTATCCATTCAGTATTGCAAAGATAATTATTAAATGTGTAGAAAGTGATTACTTTTATTTTATTTGTATTTGTTTACCTGGGTAGTGCACTAATCTCAGTTTTCCATTCTATATCTTATATTATGAATGGGTAAATGGGGGTGGTGGTGGTAATATAGGCTTCTTGGAGAACCAAGAGAATGTGATAGAGCAACTCTCACTGAGGTTCTGAAGATGGGATTATAAAATTTTGAATTATGTTTGGTTTATTGATCAGTACAATGTCAAATATTGTGTGATTATTAATGTTATAGTTGGCATGGGTGGGCTCACTGGTAATCTTTGTCAGATTTAAATCAATCATGCCGCCACTGGAGGTTGGATTGATGAGGGCCTTGGAAATTTACATTTAAGTCATCTCTTATGAGGCGGTTAGGTTCCTTACATATAAAAATGTTGAGTTCTTCAAGAGTAATTTGTTGAAGAGGGAGTTGTTACTAAAGAATGGATCCTAGACAGTAGCTAAAATAATAGTAAAATGTTACTTTAAGGTCAGCTATAATCCAGTCTGGTGAAAATTGTTCAGTGCTTGATGTAGTAATGAATCAGTGGCTGAAGTGATTTTTGAGTTAGAGAAAATAGACTCACCAATCTTGAAACCTAGGTAATCCAAAAAAAACTTGACTAACAGATAAAAACAATAAAAATAATAAAATAATAAAACAATAAAATAAAAATAAAAACAATAAAACAGTAAAAATAAAAAAAAATAAAACCTGGGTAAACCATTCAGATGATTTTTTTTTTAACTAGAGAAGTAGGAGTCATTACTCAGTTAATCTGGTTTGTGCCACATTTCACTGACCACTGACATATCCATCTTATATTATAGTACCATATTAGAAACTAGTGTTGTTGTATCTTTCGGCTTTTTCCCGGTTAGGGGTCGCCACAGCAGAACTCTGGTCCGCTAATGATTGGCAGTAGATTTTTACGTACTGACTTGCCAGGCCTGATGCACAACCTTCAACGAAGGTATGCCCATTCACGCATGTCTCCACGCAGAAGACACTTTAGCTGAGAATCGAACAGGACAACATCTTACTGTGAGGCGACAACGCTACTGCAGCACCACCACCGCAGCTATTTATTGTATACTCTTCGTAAGTTCAGTATGTCAGTTCTGAGTAAGGAGTGTTTTTTGCAGGATACCTTAGATGGTGTGGCCTTGAGCATGGATATGTGCAGAGGTCCTAGGTGTTTTACAGTATCATAGGATGGTAGCTGGAAAAGCATTAACAGAATGAGCACATTTCAGATGTTCGATAAAGCCAGAGGTGATAAGGTAAAGACATTTTTTGGGTAGGAAGGAACATAACATGAGTGTGCCAAAGTATTTGAAATAGCAGTCATGAAGATGGATTAGAGATGTTGATTGGTTATGCTGAGACTAATTCCAAATAGCTGGCAAGGTAGTTCCCTTTCAAGTTGTGTGCTACCTAGGTTGGGTATATAGTAAACTCTCGGTTAATCGGCACCCATGGGGACTGGTAGATGTTGGATCACTGTAGTTTCTGGCTGCTTGAGAGTTACCATTAAAAATAGGCCTGACATACTGTACCCTATACTATTTATTTGGTTTGCCTTGTTCTTAGGTTGGGGAGAGAGGGAATTTATTCCTATCCTTCTTTTTAAAACTCAAACTCTAAAAATGTAAGGTATGTTTCTCGAGGAGGAAAACAGAAAGTACAACACATAAAAATTGTACTGTATTTCTTTGATTTTTTTGCTGGTTGCTTGAGAGTGCTGGTTAACTGAGAGTTTACTGCACATTACAAAGACCTGAAATGGTTTCTTAATTCACAGTGTGTTCATTTTAACAACTGTTGTATTTGAAGCCTGATTCTGATAACTGGGGGGCATTCAGAGATATGATGATGAGGGGGGGACAAAGCAGAACAGATTCTTGAGGTCTGTGTTTCATATGATGTTATAATTGCAAGATATCTGCGTACAGCAGTGATCATTTTGGAAAGGTACAACACAACCCCTCACAGTCATATTTTAAGTTGTGTGCTAATTAGTGGGGATCTAAAACACTTTCTCAGTCTACTTTTTATTAAATATTGTTACAAATAGTATTCTTATTGGTTATCCAGCACATTATCCAACATCCATTATTGCCTGTCCAGCACTAAAAAACATTCTACACAACTACTTCCCAGTCAGTCATTGCGATCCAGTGACAAAAAACCCTGTCTGTCTACAAACCTAGCAAATATGCTGGGCACTGTCAGTACTTATACAAGGTTGCTAAGGCCTGGAACTCCTTACCTGTATCCATCAGGTCTATACCCTCCCTCCCATCTTTTAAAACCACTTTGAAAGACTTCCTGGATAAAATCTGGCTCCGTTCTTGCTCAGATCTGTGATAAATTGTACCCCTAAATGTGAAGAAGTATCTTTTCATTCCTTATACCTCCTTACCATCCCTTCTTCACTTTCTTAATACTATCAAATCCTCTTCCTCACCTTTCTCTATAAGTATAGCATAAGCCTGTGTTTTCCTCACTTCATATTGCAATTCCTGTTTCTATTAGACAAGCTTGCCTTTAATTTCTTACAAACTGTCTAAAATTTCTCTAGTTAAATAATTGTCATATACCTTGTATAGATTCTTAACCAACGTTTTTATTATGTCTGATTTGTTATAACAAATTATTTAGACTGCAGATGTTTTTGTTTTATTTTTGAAGACTGTACAAATTATTGTTCTTAAAATGTTTTGTAATAATTTGGAGCTTTTCTTCCTGGGCCTCCACTGAAAATGGTTTTCTAAACATTCAACTTTCTCTATAATCAAATATCAATAAGTAACTAAGTAAATAAATAGTGTTTTCTCTCGTCAGTGATAATATACCTTCTAGTGTGTTAATACATTTGTTGGATATGGGATATTGATGATGACTATGTGCAGTAGTGTGAAAGAGCTCATCATTAGGTTAGCAAGAGTTACGTAGAAAGGTAATAATACATAACATTATCTTGATGAATTGTTAATTTAGTGAAAACGCATACTTAACTTCATTTAACATTGTACATTAAGCCATTCTACTGCATTTTCCCAATGAGGGGAATCTCTCCACCTGTAATACATGGCAGTAGCTTCCACAGAACACACAAAGATTTCAGATGTAAAACAATAAACTTTGCATAAGCATTTAAAAACATGAAAGATCACAAAACTTCATCATTATATATTAGCAGATTGTCAAAACCTCTTGCAGAAACATTTTAAGTCCAGCCCAGCCCGTTTTTCCAAACATTACGAAGTTCTACAGTTGAATTCACAACATTGACTGTAATTTCAGTTCAGCCTGTTCAGGGGAATCTGTACCACTTAAAAAAAACAGACTTACCAGTGGTTAACAGTTTCTTGTTCAACTCCAAAGCTTTCTGGCTGCCTATTTCCTGAAGTCTGATGACTTTGCAGACTCTCTAGCCTTTTCCCTCAAGCACTTTCTCTTTTAGTAATAAACTTGCTCTTCCCAAGCACTGTCTCAGTGCAATAGCAGAATAAGGGCATTGAATGGTCTGTCTCTCCCTTCTGTTAGATTGTCCTTCCTTTTTAAAGGTGAAAAATGGGAGCTTGTTATTCCAATCTGGTTCTTTGTGAGGCAAGCTTTTCCTCCACTCTTTACATGGATGTCATCCAGACAAGTTCTCAGTTTACTTTCTACCCATGTACCACGGGTTATACTTTTGCAAGGCACTCTATCATGCAACCCCACCTGCAAAGATGCAAGGATAGCACATGCATTTAGTGGCTTGCCAAATCCAATCATGGCTGGCCAGCATTCTTTTAGGCAGCAGAGTATTTTTTCGACAAGCCAGCTCTTCCATATTTACCACAACTATCTCTGTTCCTGCAGCATTAAGGATCACTGCCAATTTCACATTAATAAAGGAAACTGCCAAGCATACCATTCACATTTGTAAACTCAAGTCTAGCATACTTCTCATTTATAGCAATATTTTATTTCTTTGAATCACAGTAACACTGCTATTCCATTTCCTCCACAGGGCATCTTTACTCATGTTTCACTAGGAACACAACCTCTTTTTGTTATCTCTAATTATATTGCTATTTCTTATTTCTTCTACCAAATTTCGTGATGTTTTAAAACTTTTTCCAGTTATTTTTAATGCTGCTTTCTGGTTCAGTACTTGCTTGGAATATTGACTCGTCTTACATTTGAGACTTGTTTCTCACTTTCATTATCCCTTCCAAGTGTTTTCTCACATCATTCTCTTTTCTCTTTTTTTTCTAAGGTCAGATGCATATTTCTCATGTAATTTTGTTGGCCTCCCATTTATCCTTTTTAACATTCCTAATTTGTTCCCTTTTTCCTTTTAATATCATCAGTGACTCTGGCTGCAGGTTCTGTGCTACAGCACAGTTTCTTCAAACTGCAGAACACAATAGCACTTTTTGGCCCACTGTAGTTACTGATTCAGTCTTTTTTTTTTTTTTTTTTGTGATATGTGCCTTTAATTTAGGGGGGTTCAGTCTACTTCCTGATTCAATGTACCCTTTTCCCAGTTTTTGTATACTTCCCTTTAATTCAGCTTTTATTCTACTTAGTTGTTAATTTTCTTGAAGTCGCGGTGGTGCAGTGGTATTGTTGTCGCCTCACAGCAAGAGGTTCTCCTGTTCGATTCTCAGCTGGAGCGCCTTCTGTGTGGAGTCTGCATGTCCTCCCCAGGGTCGAGTGGCGTTCGAAAGACATGTGTGAATGGGCGTGCCTTCGTTGAAGGTTGGGTGTCGGGCTGGCACCGTAAAAGTCTACTGCCAATCATTAGCAGACCGGTGTTCTGCTGTGGCGACCTGTAACTGGGAAATGCCAAAAGAAGAGCAAACAAGTATGTATACCAGTTTCAAGGCTCTGTATCTTTTGTGTTTGCATTCTAAGTACAAGTTCCATTATAACAATTAGCTCATAGTGAGCCTGCTTAAAACTGCTTATTGGCTTGTATGAATATTCTTTTGAGTTAGTATAGCCTTAGTGCACTGGACACTCACATAAACTTGATTTCTCTCTCTCTTAGTATCAAATGATTTGAACTCTGAGCTTTCATTCTGAGAGACTGTAGCTTTACCATTATAACCAACGCCCCCACTGGGCTCCCCTTCTGGTTCTGTACTTAGGTCACTCACAGCAGACTTTGTGTTCAAAGAATATTCATTATTTAGACTACCTGTTATTTCACACAGTTCCTAGTTTGCATTTTCTGTGTTATTTTCCCCTTTAAACTTCATTTGTTGCATAAGCTTGGCCAAAGCATCATACTTTCATTTTAAGATAGTGATCATTTTAACCACTTCGTTGTCATCAACAAAAGTTTGTTGACAATTTTGATTTTTTTTCCTCTTGGAATTTTGCCTTTAGCAAATCATTTTCTGTTTGCTAATAGTAGTACTTTAACTCAAGAACAGTATCGCCAACAAGTTTTTATTATTTTCTCATTGTTACACAGAAATCATGCAACCTTAGCTTGAATCTGCACTTGATTTCTATCGTGCCTTCTTAGATCAAGCATCCATTCCTTTTATTCTTTTCTCACCTTTTCTAGAAATGTTAAGACATGCCCATTTTCCTTTTGACTTGATTTCTGTTTCTGTAAATATTTTCGTTCTCTTTACTTTAGAGAATCCAGACTTTTGTGAAACTCAGATAAACTTGCATCAGCTCTTTGTTTTAGCGCAACACCATGTTTGCTTATACCATATGCAGCAGTTCGACTCTCAAGCTTACTGTTTTGTTTCACTGTTCTAGTTTGTTCAGGCAGTTTAAAGAGTTTTTTAACTAATACAACAATTTCTTGGTCTGTTTGAGTTTGACAGATTTCATTTGCTCAAAGCCAGTCACTAACCTTTGGTGAATTTTCTGTGATAGTATATCATTCATCATCATCATCGATCCCCTTCTTCCCTTTTTCTACATGGGGTCGGGGTGTTGTGTTAACTGTTACCAGCTCTTCTCAATTCCATGCCACACTCCCGCCTTCTGTGACAGTCATGCCTGTTTGTTGAAGGCCTTCTTTCACATGATCTGCCTATTTCTTTGCTGGATATCTTGATTTCCTCTTGCCTTCTACCCATCTCGCCCAAATCATCTCTACCAAATTGTCTTATACTTTCTTGCACGTGTCCCTGAACCACCATAATATGTTCTGTTTGACCTTCTCTGCAATTGGAGCTATTTTGGCTTCTGCTAGGATGTCATTTGTCCCACAAAATGAAACCTATAATCTATCTAAGGCACTCCATTCCCATCACCTCTTGCTTCCTTAGCTACACTGCCTTTACCATCCATGTTCTGTACTATAGAGTAGTTCTGATTACCCACTGTTTTATACAACTTGCTTTACAGATTCTTTAGCATTCATCTGTCACTCACTACCTCTACTACCTTGTATCAGTTGATTCTAGCTTTGACCTCATAATTCATACTTCCTTTCTCCTCAACCATCCCTCCCAGGTACATGAAGCTGTTCACCTGTTATACTATCTCCCCTTCTTTCTTAATTTTTCAGCTTCTTCTGATTTCCCCATTTCCTGTCACGACAACTGCCTTGTCTGTATTGAGATTCACTACATGTGCTTTCAGCATTGCATTCCATTCCCCTATCATTTGCTGAAGTTTCTGTTCGGAGTTTACTTGGAATATAATATCTACATACAGTAACTTTGTTGATCTCTCCCCTCTGGCCTGTTTGCTGATGTTATCCATTATCAGTATCAAAAATCATTGAACTCAGAGGTGAACTTTGATGT
Organism: Protopterus annectens; assembly: GCF_019279795.1. Classification (NCBI taxonomy): domain Eukaryota; kingdom Metazoa; phylum Chordata; order Ceratodontiformes; family Protopteridae; genus Protopterus; species Protopterus annectens. The sequence continues at coordinate 48,812,843 of NC_056725.1, forward strand.
GCACCCACTCCTACTGAGAAGCCCTCTGAGTCCGAATACTGTTAGTACTTGTGTCACTAGTTCCTTGATAACAGCCTCCAGTAACTCAACCAGTGTTTCTAGGACTTCAAACTACCACAGGACTGCCTAAAACATTATGTTTTCTCCAAGTCTAGGAATGTCTAGTTAGTCTCTTTGCTCACCTCTAACTTTTTTCCTCCACATTGCACTGGCTGTGTTGCATCAGGATTTGAATTCAAACTGCTCATCTCCTATATTTATTTCTGCTGCGCTGCACATTGTTTACCTACCCCTTTGTCTGGCACTTTCATGCACTGTGACAGGAGTTTCATGCCTCCATACTAATAGTTGTGAATGGCCCCCTTGTTCTTATACACAGGCACTAGGATGCACATTCACCAGTTGTGTGCAATACTCCTTACTCTCTATATTGCTATCAGTACCCTTTGGAGACATTTTCTCATAACTCACCCATGCCTGCTATGACCTCATCTGAGGTTGCTGCTTTCCCTCATTTCTTTTGCCTTAGTGCTGTCCTAATTTCTTCTTGGGCAGGCTCTTACTTGTCTTTCATTGTAGACTGTGTATGAGGCAATAAAACGTGATGGGTTTTTTGTATTCAGACGCTTACTTGAAGAACTCTTTTTACCTGCCTTTGATGTCTTGTGGCATCCCTTATAAACAGTGTCTGCCTATGCAGTGCTACCTGATTAAGACTTTCTTCATGTAATCTGCCAAGTCCCTTTCCAAAAGTTGTCAGAGTGCCTCTGATGCCTTGTTTTCTGCTCTTCTGATTACTCTTAACTTCTTTGTTCAACCAGTTTTATTTCTTAGCCTGGCATATCTTTTCCATCTCCCACTTTTTCCCTGTACTTCTTCATGGTGATAACTTCCTGGACTTCTACATTCCACAACCAGCTTTCTTTATGTACCTTATGTGATCGTCTAACATTTCTATTTTCAGGAATAATTTCTGCTAGTGTTATTATCTGTTTTGTTTACTTATTAACAGTATTATCTGGTAGTAGCTTTTGAAATTCTCCATTTTTAGCTAAAAAGTTTCTACAACATTTTTTACTTTCTTTGACCTCCTCCTTTAAATCAGTTGCACTCTTGAAACTCTCCCTCTTCCAAATTACATCATTAAGATTATTTTCTTTTTACCCTGAAATGAAGTGCTGTTTGTTCCAGTTCTGATTAAACAGAAATTACAAGTCTCAGACAGAGCCTTAATCTTTTCTTGTAGAGCTGTAACCTCGTGGAAGATTACACTATTTGTCCCTTTCTGTTCCTAATTGGCTGTGTTTTGTGTAGTCACATTCTCCAAATTATGTTTTTCATAAATTCTTACCATTTAATAGCTGTCTTTAGTTTTCAAAACAAATTCTGTTCTTCAACATTATTTATTTCAGCTCTCTCACAACCATTATCTCTAGCTATCACCCTCACACAAAGTTTTAATGTCACTTTGGAGAGTTGTAGCACATGATTGAAAGACACCCATTTGCTTTTGCATATCATGGCTACTTTGTTGCACAGGACTCCCATACTACTGCCCTTTAGCAGTGTGTATACAGACTTAGTTGGTGAGGACCACTTTTCTTTTGGAAATCTATGTTACTGCATCATTGTAGAACCGAACATATTTTAACTTCCACAATCAGACACTTTTTTCAGCATTGCCATTACTTTATTTATTACCTATTTTGTTTTTCATTTTTTTTAGTACAAGCAGTTTGCAACTTGTGCATAAAGTTTATTAAACTTTCAGCCCACAAGTATCATAGCACAAGTAATTTTTAAATTCAGAACTTCCTTTCTTGTAGTACACACTTTACCCACAACACTGCACTTTCTAATACCACATAATTTAACTTTTAGAAACAGAACCTCCACTTTTATCAAAACTTGACAGCAAATAATACTTGAGTGTACACAACCATTTTCTGTCAGAATACCCATTTCACTTCTCAGTTTATGTTTAGTTCAAAACAGAACCATAGCTAGGCCATCTACTGCCATGTGCATTTACTCATACTGGTTCCCCCTATTAAAAAAAGGTATTCACAAAGTTGAAGACCCCTCTTTTAAAAATGTGTTCACAAAGTTGAAGGCCCCCTCCCAAAAAGCTCTTCTGCTTGGACACCGTAACAAACATCTTGCTACAGTTAACTCACAAGCTGATCACTTTAGCACTTCAGCAGTGACTGCAAATGTAGTATCAGCATTTTTTGTGAAGGTGAGATACTCTCCTGGTGTCACATGTGAATGTTGATTCTGTGCTTGTGTACTATTGGTACATGTCCATCATTCCCTCTAATGTCTTGCACCTGGGGCAAGTAACACTTTTGTCCCCAACCATTTAAGGCTTTGATTCCAAATATCATACACAGACAAGGCTTGATTTGTAAATTTTCAGTTCATTGTGTATTTCTTACATGGGTTTTGATTGAAAACTTTGCATTGCACTTTTGTCAGCTTTCCTGCATCATCCAACTGCCTTATAGCCTATTCACAATTATTTAGTGACAGCAGGTTTGAATCTACCATTGTATATCTTTCAGTAATCATTTGTCTTTTCATAGAATTTACTACAATTGTCTGAAATGACAGCATGTTTTGCAATGTGTTTAAAATAAAGCCTTTTTGTTTTATCAACCCTGTTTAGCAGTGTCGCGGAACAATATTTTATCAGCCTTAATATTTTACAAGCAGCAAAGTTCTCTTTTAATTTCACACAAATGTTTAGCATGTATATGGAACACTGCCAGCTTTTTACTAGACTTTAGGACACAATAAATATTGTCCATACCAAACAAATTATATTTCTTGGTTTACTTTTTCGAAGCAATACCTTCCACTGTCTTAGTATAAAGTACAATGATTCACAGCAATTATCACTTCCATAAACTTGTTAAAATTTAGCTCAGTACCCACTGTGAAGTTATTAGCTTTGAATTTGTATGCACTGACTTTGTTGTACTGGTTAACCTTTCTCATATTGAGAAAACTTCCAGTTACCTGGGTTACGTTTCGCTTCAGTAAATTCAGTACGCAGTTTCAATAAAAGTACCTTTATTAGACAACCATTCAGGAAGATTACTACACTATTTCTTCACACACACGTTTGCAAATTCAGTTTGCCTTATCTTAATTTACCAAGTATATGTAATTTCATCAGAGTTTTATTTCACTGTGATATATAATAAAACACTGCTTTCTTTTGTATTCAGAAACACAAGCCTTCCAAAAACATAATTACTCGCTAGTGCTTACTGCTGCATATGATCCCCATGTCTACCTAAACCTGTGATAAAGATTATACATGTTATATTCCCCACCCCATTTGAGTACATTCAGTAACTTTACGTCTCATATTTTCATTGTGGCTTTCAGTAGCAGAAATCACATTTCTGTCAACATTCTCCACCAATGTGGTAATCTAGGGAGTTGTTAGCTCAGTGAAAATGCACATTTAACATTCACCATTTTATCTCAACATCAATAGGGGAGCTTAGAACACAAATAGACTGTAGATATAAAGTAATACAATACTTTTTATTTAAGCATTAGGAACATGAAAGGGTATCATGCTTTATTAGTATATCTTAGCAGATTCTTAAAACATCTCACAGAAATATTTTAAGTCCAGCACAGTTCCATCTTCCAAACAGAGCAAGACACTGAACCATGAATACAGTTGAATGTTGGCTGCATAGAAGATAAAATGCATATAATTGTAACAACAACAAATTTCACAAGAGAATCTTTCAGTAAATGCATGAGAAAAATGCAGATCTTGGCAGAAGTAAGGAAATTGGTTTGGGAGGAAGAGGAAGCAGAAAACAAGAGAAGTAGGGAGCAATTCAAGCTGACTTGAATAGTGCAATCTATCCCAGAACTGGTACTGTGATGATATTTCCAAAACTGGGATAATGAATGTATTAAATCTACTTAAGACACTGGAATGGTAAGTGAAAACAATCCAGTAATTTGGGAGAGTTGCAGGTTATAGCCAAAAGGATGGCACATGCAGAACAAGCTTCATGCATTTGCAGGCAATGAAAAGGTTCCTAAGAGAGGCAAGGACAAAAACAGTAATTAACTATGAAGGAAATTTTATCAAAGTAGTACTTGAATAAATCAGTTTTATGACACAGAAAGATTAAACTCTGAGTGTGTTCCAGATGACATGGAGTTGATTAGAGGTCCTGCCTTTGGATGAATCATGTGAGGATGACAGAAGTCGGAGGCAGTTGCTGGCTTACCTATTCTGGGGAGAGGAAGAGAGTGGCTGCTGCATGCCTGCTAAGCAATATGTTCAGAAATATGAAGACTCTGAACACTCATGGGGATAGTCACATGATTAAACATAACAGTGTGGGTTTCTGGCACTCATACAGAGTTAAAAATGCAAAAATAAGCTAACCACACTGCTAAAGGAGACTCACAAGCAAAACAACCAAACTGAGAAAAATAATTGTGAGTCAACCGTGTTGGTTGACTCACAATTCATTTTCTCAATTCACTCATAGAAAGCTAAATAACTGGGAATTAAGGCTGCAGAGAAAGTTGATCTTGTTATGCTAACACCTAAATACGTCCTAATTCTTAATTTCTGTTGCTGAGCATATAAGGCCAAGGGTTCAGAAAACTTGTCTCTTTCTCTCTGTAGAGGGAAGGGCTCTCATTGGTTGAAGTTGGGTGCTAATTGGTCACACAAGATGGAGATTCTCAGTCAAAGGGTCATTTTAGCCACTGGAGATAAATAACTATATTTGCGGAAGATCCCCAGAATTGATTTTTAATTAAGAGAAGTTCATATATGGAGGCTGGCTTAATCTAATATGAGAAAAAATGAGGACTGTAAATGGACCTGATTCACCCCATGACACTGAAGATTTCCTGAAGACAGAGCTGTGTTTTTATTGGAAGACAGGGATTTATATATCAACATCTGGGCAGGCCATGGCTAAAGCAGTTACCTACAAACAACCATCAGAGCAGCTCTAAGAGATGGAGTGGTAGGAAAATGTTTGGAAATTCACTAATTGGGCAGAGACAATTGAAGAAACCATCTAGCAGTCATTCAAAAGGAATGCACAAGCATATAAGGGACAGCAAACACAGAAGAGTTTATGAATGAATAATTTAATAACCAGATGAACCAAGAAGAAAAGGAGAATGAAGTGATGGATTAGAGGAATGAACAGAAGGCACCCAATCTATGTTTCAAATAAGAGGCCTCATTAGTGATATGAGTGAAAGGGGGAGCAAACCCTATGAAGCAGCAAAGAGGTGATGTGACTAGCATTGCTGTAAGGCATAACTCTAGAGATGCAAGTTAGAAAGACAGACAGTAATTAATTCTATATATCTGTACAGCTTAGCAACCAACCTAATACTTTACAAACCCACTGCTGAAATATGGCTTTTCTCAATGTCTTACTGCATGCCTAGCCTTACTGCTACTTGGCAAGTGTATTATGTTCACTGATGCATTTACACCCTTTGTATCAGGAAGGCATACATATAATGTAAAGGTATCCTCTACCACCTTGGAAATAAACTGTAAAACAAAATAAAATAAAATAAATATTATATTTATATTGGGATTAGCTTTTACATCAGTTTAATGCCATATACCACTAGAAGGCAATTTTAACACAAACTTACCTAATACAAAGTAACTTTTTCTATAAACCCCTTCATAAAGTTGGTATCAAAACTTTTCAATTTAGCACTTGAAACTGCATAAATCAGATAGTATCCACTTTGTTGCAGGCCTCCAGCAACATTCCCAGGTAAACATTGCTTCAAAAGACCTTAAAATAGCTTGCCTCAATACATGTAGCATTACTAATGAATGGACAACTGTGGGAACTTGATTGAATATAAAAAAAGCCCCAGAATATAGCAGTCTCAGAATCCCTGATGAAAGATTTCTGTCCCTCAGCTTTTAATCAGGAAAAGAAATGTGCATGGAGCACACCAATTAAGCTCCAGATATTTGAAAAAAGACAAACCAGTTAAGCTCCAAAGTGGTGCGTGACCTGACCTTAACAAATGTTAAGCAGCCCCTGCTTATGTTGTTAAGGTTGGCTTCAGCAGTTGGCAGTAAAATCTGCCTGTACTGACCAGCAAATGACAGCATCTTTAATAAAAGATGTGTTTTTGCCTGCTGTCCATATCAGTAATGCGTCCCCAACTTCTTAAACTCATTTGCTAGAAAAACAGGAGGCAGTAGAATCCATTTCCTGCAGAATATGAACTCTGAAATTTTAATGGATGTCATTATTTAGTGACGTCAATAGTCAGTGGTTGTCTGAAAACCACAGATTTTATAAGGAACAGATGAAAAATATGAAACCATAATCTGGATATTCTGCAAAAATCTAGGCAGTTGAGAAACATTAAAGGCAAGTGTGAACATAATGGACAATGTTAGACTACCTCTCTGACAGCACTCACTAAGTGTTTTATGGCTTTGAAAGCCAGGAAAACACTTAGCAATATTTTTTCCCTGTAACTCACAGTACATGGAGCAGATAAAGCTGCATATGCTACAAAGAATTATAATCAGTTCACTGATCATAACCTTAAATTATATGTTCTTAAGATGGATCCCAAGATTCACCTCTTGAGCTTTGCTCTCAATGTGAATTTCTTGGCATCTACGTCTCAAACACATAATAAGCGGGTTATGATCGGGAACCAATCATAATCCTCAATGTAATCCTCACATACCATATACTCTGCTCAAGAATGTATGGAGAAGTAACTAGTAAAACAGAACTCTTCTCTAGATATTTTGACATCTACTGTATGTAACTCTACCAGTGACAATGTATTTAACTGGGCATCATTACAGAAACATACTCATCTGTAGCCTCAGCATACATCCTCACCCCCCGTCATCAGTAATAATCACCCAACAAACCATCCTTGATGTCTTCCCATCTAGCTTCTCTAAGAGCAACATTATTTTTGGAAACTTCAATCTTAATGTAATGGTCCAGAACCTAAACAATTTAATAAAATGGTGCAGTAATATAACCTGGAAGAATCAACAAAAGCTTATTCCAGGCCCAATCCCCTCATAAATAATGAGGCTACTCTTGATTTTATAATAACTAGCATTTCTTGATTTCATAATAATATTATATGTATTATAATAATACATTATATATACATTATTATAATAATTATGCACAGATGCACAGCTGTAGGAATTCTCCCCAATGGCTTCAGCAATCACTGTTGAGTCATTTCCTCATGGTCATTCAAAACTCTTAAAATTGCATCTCAGATGGTGGTAGATAGATTAATTTCTTGATCAAAAATGCAAGACCTAGAGTACTGCTTTTGTCTTTAATGATTGGACCCCACTGTACAACATAATGGAATCTACTTCTGTATTAGATCTCTTCATTTCTGCCATGCTACCTATAAAAGGCTCAAAAGACAGCTGTGCCCCTCTCAAAACACAGACCTATTAAGTATGATGAAAGAGAATGACTGAGCCTGTAAGGCTTAAAACAGAACCCATATGACAGCCAACTTCACCAATCATACCTTGTCTTAAGAAGATCTTCCAGAATAGGTACAAACAGTGCTAAAATTCAGTGCTTACAATAAAAACAGACAGCCTTCTCTAAGAAGCTCAAACTCTTCTGGAGGGAAAGAAAACTCTTAACAGGGCATATTATCATTTCACACCCTTCTGCTAATACCACTAATGTCACAAATGAACTTTTTTCAGAGGACTGCAAATCCTCTTTAAGTTAATCCATTAATACCATAACAGCTTACTTCCCTTCTTATTACACTGTCACTACTCCCCAAATATATCACAAATCTCTGCTAAAGAAGCCAACAAACTTATCAAGCTTAAATTCCTCCTTAGCCAAGTACAATATTCTTCACCCCACTTTCCAGAGAAAAGCAGCACACTATATTGCCAGATCTGTCCCCTATATTTTATGCCTCTTCCTCACTACTGGGATAGCTCCTCCTGTGCATGCAATTATCATTCCTCTGTCTAAGATATCCACTTCTATGGCTTTCAAAGACTGCTGGCCCATCTCCAACTCTGCTGTATCACAAATATGTTTGATAAACTCCTGTATAATCAATTTCTTAAACACAATAACAGCTATGCCCTCCTGCGAGACTGCCAACATGGATATTTCAATGCCTTTAGCACCACAACTGCATTAATGTTTGTAACCAACAACAGTCTTTATTGCAATATAAACTATCAGCCATGAATTTTTACAGTTGAAATTCAAAAGATATTGTTTTGGAGGCAGTACTATCACATGGTTAAAAGCATCCACGGTGGTTTTGGAGGCAGTACTATCACATGGTTAAAAGCATCTGCGGTGGTGCAGCGGTAGCGTTGTTGCCTTACAGCAAGAGATTCTCCCGTTCGATTCTTGGCTGGAGTGTGGGGAGTGCCTTCTGTGTGGAATCTGCATGTCCTCCCCGCGGTTGGGCGGGTGTTCGAAAGACATGCATAAATGGGCATGTCTGCATTGAAGGTTGGACATCGAGCTGGCACCTCAGCGTTCGTGAAAATCTTCTGCCAATCATTAGCGGACCAGAGTTCCGCTGTGGCGACCCCTAACCGGGAAAAGTCGAAGGACAAACAAACAAACAAACTATCACATGGTTAAAAAGGTACTTCAGTGACAAGACATTCTAAGTCTACTTCTGTAATCCATAAGAAAAGCAACACAAACACTTTATCCAAGCATATAATTAGGTTTCCAGATCATCAATTCAAGTTCATTGTTTGACATCTAGGAATAACGTTCAAGCTATAAACCAATTTTCTCTTCCTGTTTTAACTTACAGGTTTTGTGTGACTGGCTTGCCCCAAAAGGTTTTGGATCAGTTGGACAGAAAAACAAGAAAAAAGCTTCACATTTTACAAATGATACATAAAAAAACAGTGTATACCAATATTATATATCCCTCATTCTGAAAGAGGTATGGGCCTCCTTGAAACTGATTACATGTATAGATCTGCGATCGTGGTTTTGCATACATATCTTTTGACCTTGCCAGATCCAAACCTAGTGAGAATTTTAAAATGCAAGGAGAAGTCCAAGACAACTTCTCTAATTAGTTTAGTAGAAGCATTCAGGTGTCTTGTATGAATGGAAAACAAACGAAGCAGACAAAAATCAGACAGCAACTGAATGTGATAAAATACAAAAGGAATATAAGAAGGATCAGACGATCAAGAAAGACATGTTGTAAAGCCAAAAATATAGTGACAACTATATAAAACTTCTGGAACAACCTCATGCTGATCAGGATGTAATGCAGGAAAGGCTAATGAAAAGTGATTTTAAACCAAAAAAGTGGAATAGATCTACAATGGTTTACACATCTGGGTATGATACACTAATGGGACTGGGTCTGTATACTGAAAGGCATAATAATCTCGAAAGTTGGCTCAAGTCTGGAATGAATTTGCCTAGATAGTTAACCATGTCAAGAAAACACTGTAAGGCTTGAACATTGCCTGGAGCTGGCATCGCAAGAATTGCTGTTTGCTTGGAAGGATCTGGTCATAAGCCTGAACGGGTAAATAAGTGACCAACATAATTAACTTCTCATAGCATGAATTTGCACTTCTGAGGATTCAGCTTAAGATTCACTTGACATACTCTTTCCATAACTTTCTTGAGGTTTTTGTCATGCTTGGCTTCACCATTACCTCCTACTAGAATATCATCTAGTATAACAGCACAAGGATACCCAGAAAAAATTTGCTCCACTGCACACTGAAAGACTTCACTGGCAGAATTTATTCCAAATGGCATTCTCAAAAATCTGTACTTGCCAAAAGGAGTACTGAAAGTAGTTATCAATGAAGATTTTTTTGTCAAGCAGAACTTGCCAAAATGAACTTTTTGCATCCAAGACAGAAATAAACAGGGACATTTGGCATAACAGCAGCGACTTCTTTGACTGTATGCATTGGATGATGAGGTCTTTTCAGAGCTTTGTTCAAATCTCTTGGATGAATACATATTCTGATATTGTTTGAGATTTTCTTATGAAGAGCAACCATGGAAGATACCCATTCAATCAGTTGGTCAACTGGACAAATCATACCTTGCTGCACCATTTTGTGTAGATTGGCCTTGACTCTGTTCTGCATAGCTACTGGAACTTTCTGGGCTGGGCTGACTTCTGGGTCTAACTTCATCGAGTACACAACTGGTAGTTTGCCTAGTTTGTCTTCGAAAAGATCAGCATAGGTAGAAAAAATAGACTGCGCAAAATTAGAACAGTGGACTTTTAAGCTTACATGGTGGACTTCCTTATTAAGTGAAAGTAGTCCCATTTTCAAACTGTCTCTGAGGCCTGATAATGACTGTACGTACCTTTTGGCCATGTAAAATTCCAAGTCATAGCTGTTCCCAGCAGAGTAACATGAAAGCACTAATGAACCTTCGGTCTAAATTTCTTTACCACCATAAGCAACAAGCTTCACACACTGTCAAATCAAGCTTCTCACCAGCACATACTCTTGCAAATGTTTCTGCTGACATAACACTGCACTTTGAACCTGTAAACTTTAACCTCAATGGGTCTTAATTTATCCGAACAGTACAAAATACTTCATTCTTTGCCCATAAATCTACTGCATTCACTGTTTCATTAAGCACTGACACACCATCAACATAAAAAGTAGGGTCACAGCTTTCTAATTGATCAACTTGTCTCCTTGAATGTTCTTCTTTTAATAAAAGAACGAGTCTCTTTTGGTTTACAAAACCTTTGGAAATGATTCTACTTTTTACATCTGTGACATTGCTGACCAAAAACTAAGCACTTTTCTCTTTTAGACACATGACAGCCACCACAATTACGACAGTTGACTATGAGAGTAGATGAGGGTATATGTTTTGAGTTTGCTTACTCACCCTTGTGCTTCACTGAGACTGTGTGCACTCTGGAATTTGCTAGCAAGGTATGGGGTTTACCAGTGAGTGTTGCAGGGCTCACAGTTGCTGCCAAATGCTTGGGCCTGTTTCTTTTAACCACATGTTGCATACTATCAACATGAGCACTAGAAGATACTGGAAGCATGCATTTCTCATTTGTAAGCATATTTGTGTGCTTTTCTGTAAGCTCATATATCTGACAAATCTCAATGGCCTTATTCAAAGTTAAATCACTGTCAAGAAGCAAAATCTTTCTCAGAGCATCATCTTTAATACCACACAGTCTGTCTTTTATCAACTCATCCCTTAAATCCCCAAGTCAGCACATTTTAGTTTTGTTTCTCAAGTCAGTTATATATAGGTTCATAGGTGTGTACTAGGCTAATGGCCTTGGAGCCTTTTACAAGCCTAGCCCATAGGATTACCCTGGCATAGTGCCACTCGACCTTAGTTCCCAGAGCCTCTGTCGAGTAGAGCCACTGGAGTGATCCCCGGGGTGAATTTTCTGTTTCTCATCCACTCATCAAGATTTCTCTTGAAGAGGGCCAGTGAAGTGCTCTGCTTGGCATGTATGGGAAGCCTATTCCATAGCATGGGCAGTCTCTGGGTTATGAACCTGTCCCCTCCAGCTTGTTCTGTTGACTGTGGTAATGAGGTTGAGGTCTCTGGAGTGTGTAGTGTGGAGAGATTGGGATTTTTTTAGCTGTAGCATTTCTAACAGAGCTGGGTCAGACATGGGTTTGTAAGTCAAGCAGAGACCACCTCTAAGTAGGCGATATGAGACAGAGAATAGTTGGAGTTTTTTTGAGTCTGTCCATATAGGACAAGTGTTTAAGGCCTAGGATCCTCCCTGTGAGGTACTTTTGCAGCCTCTCCAGTTCTTGCAAGTGTCTAGTGAGGTACATGCCAAATGGGCGATTATACTCGATGATTGGCCCAATGAGGGAAGAGTAGAGGGAGACAATGACCTCTTTCTTCCTGGATGCAAAACCCTTAGTAATGAGATGTGACCATAGAAAGACTATCTGACCACAGTGGCAATGTGGTGGTCAAAAGAGAGGTTGCGTCAATCTGTGTTCCCAGATTCTTATGATGCCTTCTGTATTCAGTGGACTACCATCAATGTAGTAATTCATGGGAACCAGGTTTTTCCCAAAGGGGGTGATGACACATTTTTTGGCATTGTGCTTAAGGCCATAGTTTTGACACCGGTCATTGGTCTCGGTGAGGCCTTTCTGCAGGATGTCAACATCACCTGGGGAGTTAATTATGGCTCCCAACTTGCAATCGTCTGCGAACGTTGTCATCCAGAGTCCATTCTTGTTGCCCCGGACTTCAGAGAAGTAAATACCAAACAGGAGAGGACCCAGGACTGAACCCTGTGGCACTCCACTCGTGACAGGTCAGCAATCTGACTTGGAGTCAGCTACTTTCACACTGTGGGTTCCATCTGTGAGCCAGTTTGCAACCCACCTAGTGATATAGGGGTTGATGCCTATCTTAGTGAGTTTTTCTACGATTCCCGAGTGGGGAATGGTATCAAAGGCCTTGGCCAGGTTAAGGTAGGCTGTATGAACCACCTTGCTTTCATCCACAGCTCTGGTGACTAACTCAAAGAAGTCAACCAGGTTGAGCAGGCATGATCTACCCTTCACAAAACCAAACTGTGTGGGATCCAGAGTTTGGAGATTCCCTATATCCTTGTTTATTAGGTCCATGACAATGTGCATTCCATAGCTTTGCATATCAGACTTGTCAGGCTAATGGGGTGATAGTTCCCAGGGTCTGTAGTCACTCCTCACTTGTGGAGAGGGATGACTGTAGCAGTGCACCATTCAGTAGGGTCAAAGCCTGAGGTGAGGCTATGATTGAATAGGGCACACACGCCAGCTCAGTCTGTAGTTCATGTAGAACATAGCCAGGGATATTGTCAGGTCCCATAGAAGCTGTATTTTTGGCCTTGGACAGAGCTGTTTTAACCTGTGCAGCAGTAATATTGGGTGCCTGGCAATCTACTGGTATCATGATTGGTCCTTTGGGGGAGGGGGGTTGGCACTGAATCTGTTGGCCAGTATATTCGCAATATCTGTTGGCTCAGTATATGAGGTGCCATTGTGCAACAGCTCCAAGCAAATCTGGGTATTGCTGTGGAGATTCTTTACATAACTATAGAAGGCCTTGTGGTTGTCTTTACTATCTGCTGCAATTCTGTTTTCATATCTAGCTTTAGAGGATTTGATGAGGGATCTCAACTTTTTGTTGAGACTGATAAGGGAGTGTTTCCATTCTTGGGACTTCATCTTATTTCGCATCTGTTTCCTTCTTCTGTTGTTGAGTTTGTTTATGGCATGGGACCACCAGATTGGCTTCCTTTTTTTGGAGGAGAGTGTCTTGGTTCTATTGGGTATGGCGAGATCCATGCATTTGTGTACATGTTCGTACAGGGCATTAGTGTATGGTTTGGTGGTCATGCAACTGTTCTCCAATTGCATGGGTGCCATGAAGTTAACCACCTCTGTTTTTAGGAGCCCAAAGTTAGCTTTGGAGAAGTTTTTCATGGTGCTTACCTTTGTGGGGGTGGGGGATGGGTGGGAGGGATGTGGATTTCCAAAGTGATTAGTTTGTGGTCAGATCTAACCAGGGAGGAGTTGACTATTGGTAAAGAGCAATGGTCACCCAGGTCAAGGATGTTGCTACCTCTAGTGGGTAAGAACGATCTGGTCCAGGGCATTGGAATTAATTAATTCCAGCAAACATTGGGCAAGTGTATTGGTGCATGAGTAGTTTTCCCAGTTAATGGAGGGATAGTTGAAGTCACCCAGTATGAGTGTTGGACCCTAATATTCTCCAGGGTGCTTAGGAACATGGAGTATGAGTCTTGGGTCATGGTTGAGAACGTATAGCAGGCTATGACCTGAATTGCTGTCTTGCCCAATGTTAGCTGCACCCGAAGTATCCTTGATACGTTATGTTGGGCTACCAGTCTGGAGGTGTGCGCATCCTTTATGAATTTGGAAACACCACCACCTTTGGAGCTTTGGTCCAAGTTCTGGGGCCGAAAGGTGTGGAATGAGTTATAGCCTGGTAGTGCAGGGGTGCTTTCTGCTGCCTTGAACCAGGTCTCTGTTACACCACAAATGTCGATGTTCTCCATTTTAAGGAATACTTCGAGCGAGTGCATTTTGAGATGTAGACTTCTAGCGTTGAGCAGCATGACCTTCAGACTGCATTTGCTTGTAGCTGTTATGGTGGTGATTTGGTCTTTGGAACTTCACCTAAAAAAGGCAATATAGGGCTGGCAAGAGCTTTGGCCAGTATCCGGAAGACCAGAGATGACAGATGCAGGCCATCTCTGGCAAGGTATCGAGGTCTGTCAGTCATGTCATCCCAGGCAGACAGATATAGGATCCCCTTAGAATGACACCAGAAAGTTAGCCAATTGTTGAAATCAATCAATTTCTGTTTGTACTGTGGTATAATTCTGGGTGATGGTAGGAGGCTGCTCAGGGCTAGGGTCATACCCGCCTGGGCTACATAATCTGAGAGCTCCTCCATGTCTCTTTTCATGTAGTCCAGGGAGGTACATCTCAGGTCATAGACACCTAGATGTACAGTCATAGAGTCATAATTGTACATGTTGTTGAGGGACCTGAATGCATACGTTATGTGGTGGATCCTGGCACCTAACAGGCAGCTGTTACTTTCTCCTTATTCAACCTAGTGAGTGGGACATCAGTGTGCCTCACTATCGAGTCACCTATGATTAGTGTGTTGGGCATGTTGTTTTGCCTTAGAGGCTTTGGTTGAGTGGCACACTGTTTAGGAGAGTTATGTGTCTCATGATTAGTGTTGTGTTGTGATGGTTGAGTGCATTCTGCCTTGGAGGTCTCTGTTGTTTGGTTAGATTTTTATTGAGAGCCTCCGCAAAGGTGGGTGTATGGTTTGTGTTTTTATGTGAAGGCAGTGCTGGTGTGTGTTCTGGAGGGCTGTGTGTTCCATGTGGTGTGGTGCAAGTGTTGACCTTTTCCTCTTGACCAGCTATTCCTGTCTTGGCTGAAGAGTGCGTGGCTTCCAATTTGGATATATAAGTGCATCTCTCCCAAGTCTGAATGTTGGGAGGTAAGAGGAGAGGGTTGTCTGTGTCTTGGTTTACAATTGAAGACAAACAGGCAGGGTAGTTTGTTTATATGCTTTATTACACAGAAACACATCAGGATAGATAACAGCAGTTGTTGTTGTCTTTCAGCTTTTCCCAGTTAGGGGTCGCCACAGCAGAACTCCGGTCTGCTAATGACTGGCAGTAGATTTTCACGAACGCCGAGGTGCCAGCTAGATGTTTAACCTTCAACTAAGGCACACCCATTTATGCATGTCTTTCAAATGCCCACCCAACCATGGGGAGGACATGCAGACTCCACACAGAAGGCACTCCCCGCACTCCAGCCGAAAATCGAACGGGAGAACCTCTTGCTGTGAGGCAACAACGCTACCGCTGCACCACCGCGGATAGATAGCAGCAGTATAAAATATAAACAAACTGATTAACTGACAGACTACATAGACATGCATGCTTACATGTCAACAGCTTACTACAAAATGGCCATCAGGCTCACACATGCTCAGTATTTATACAGTTGTGCAAGCCCATGGAAAGCTTCTTAAAGGTATACATACATACTGATCTACAAAATTAAATCACAATATACAATATTACTAGCAAGGTACAAGATCACCTCAAACTGTGCTACAAGATATCTCACTTCCTAACTACCTACACTGGAATATAGCCTACCCTTATTTATCCTACACTACATAAGGAGTACAACACCAGAAAATAAGATATTTGGATTTGCCTTATTAGCAGACTTGTATACACACCATTGTAGTATCATAAAGGAACTCAGTTGGCTACCAGTGTCTGATAGGGCTTTTCTTTTTAGTTTCTTTCTGTTTAAAATATTGAAGCTAGGATACTGTCCATCATTAAAATAAAACTACCTTTCAAAAGGTAAGTTTTCTCTAAGGAATAGCCAGTCTGATGATGATATACTTTCCTGGGCACATTTGAAAAGTAAAATACAGGAAAAGCTTTCTTGCATCTAGTTCCTGCTACCTGGAACCATCTTGGTAAATAAATTAAAACTCTGCACTGAAAGAATTAATAAATACTGAGGAATCTCCTCACCAATGAAGATATATGCAGGTGCTCTGAGGGTAATGCTAAACATACTGTTTCAACTCGTTACATCCTCCATCATATATTACCATGATCTCCCTATGATGAGCTACACTACCCTGTAATAGTAATACCAAATGAGTTGTTTCTTCCAGCTGTTCTTATTAACAACAAATTTCAAAATCTTTTTTAATTTGTGACTATGCTAATATTTGGAATTCATTCTAATGTATTTTATAAACTGTATTTCTCCTAGTAAACTTATATTTCTCATGCCAAATATGTATATTGTGCTCTTGTACTACATAATGCTATATTCCAATTGCCTAGGTCATGGATGTAAAGGATCATTGGATCAGACCAGCTATCTAGCCAACAAAAAGTTGGTAAGCAAGCAAGTAAATAAATAAATAAATAAATACATACGATTATATGAGTGCTCCAAGAGAGAGAGAGAGTGAGTGAGAGACTGGATTCAAGTAGCACCCAGGTCAATGGGATGGTTCTACATATGGAAGAACTTGTGAGACTGAAGGATAATACATTGAAATGTCTCAACTGGGACACATGGGTCTATTATAGTGTCCACAGCTATATACCTGGTAAAGTAAAGTGTCAGTATTTTTCAGTAGGCTGTGGTGTTTAGCATTTTTACTAGTGGGATCAGCCAGTGCTACCTCCCCTTGAGGTATCTTACCATTCTGTCCTTCATGTGTTGCCAAACTCTGGGACATACTTCAAACAAGCCCTATTGCCAAGCAGACCTCACCTTTCCAGGTAGAGATGGCCATATGTCTATGAATTCCGACATGACTCAGGTGGGGAGTGGACAAGGGTTGGGCATCATATTGTGCAGAGCTGCTGAAAGTGCTGTGAAAGCTCTTACTATTGGGACATACTGCTTTACATACACTGTGTATGAGCACAAATTACTGTGTTGTAAAGGAAATGCCCCACCTCTGAGGTGATTTATTCTACGTTCCTGAGCACATA
Organism: Protopterus annectens; assembly: GCF_019279795.1. Taxonomy (NCBI): domain Eukaryota; kingdom Metazoa; phylum Chordata; order Ceratodontiformes; family Protopteridae; genus Protopterus; species Protopterus annectens. Next base: position 48,829,979 of record NC_056725.1, read on the forward strand.
GGTCTCTTCTGGCAACAGGGCAATGGAATGTGTCTTCACCCTGAGACAGAGAGGTGACTAGACATTTGCCTCATCACCCCCCACACACACACACACACACACACACACACACACACACACACACACACACACACACACACCACTTCTCATCAGGTTACAGGCAGGGCTTTAACCCTCTGTGCCATGTATCTGACATTAAAAAGACAATCAAACATGAGACAGGCAATGCGTGTTTCATCATAAGATATTATGGCAAGAGATGGTTAGGCCAGAAAATACTATACTATGACAAGATGAGAGAATGGGTGATAACAGGGTAACCAAGAACAACTGATGACGATAAAACAGAGTATGAGAAGCACACACAGACTGAGGAAAATAGGATGAACAAATGAAAGTTTCATTAATCATTTAAAATCAGCAAGAGAAAAGGCAAAGGAATTAAAAGCAGAATGATTAGGTCACGTGAAGTCCCAGAAGGTATAACACTTTCCAGTACAGAATTCATAAGATTAATGTAGAGGTACAAAGGAATGGATTAGATTCATAGATTTTTCCAAGGCCAGTGAGTCTCATTACCATCTCCCCTTACAGTAACCTCCTTCAGGCAACACCTACTTTCTCTGATACTGTCTGAATGGAGAGATGAAAAGTCAGCAAGCAAAGGAGAGTAGTAGTTCTGAAACTGAATTCTTCCTCAAGTCTTGGTGAGTACCTTCGGGAGGTGGACCTTGTTTTTAACAAAATCTCACCAAGGTGACACTGATGTATAGATTGCATTTATAAAGCATATATCATAAGTCAAAAACAAAAAAAGATAGCTGAGTGCACAAGACCCAGGATAAAAAAGTGCCCAATCCTGGTAGGCACACTGGTGCCAGGACTGGAAAAAATGACAATGTAGAATCCTAAAAATCCAGAAACATTCCTATAATGGGGCCAGGCCAGGCCCAGGGGGAGGATGGCCCCCTGCTGTAGAAGGAATTAGCAGTCCACAAAAATCTAAAAAAACTGATAGGCCAAAGAAGAGCCATAAAGATGATAGAGTGGACTATTGAGGATAAGAAATAAATTATGTATTGTTACTATTATATAAAAAGCCCAGAATTTCCAGACACAAGATATACAAAATGATTAAGAGATAAATTAGAGGAAAGAAAAAATACTTCCACAGGAAAAACTGTCAGAAGCTTCAAAATGGAAATTTACATTCATTAATACAACACATTTTTGAAAAACAGTATATAGATCAAGAAACATTGATCTGTTTGGAAAAAAATGCATATGAGGAAGTGCAAAAATGTAAACAACAAAACCTAGATTTTTTTGAAAAGTGTAAAAATAAAGTATGGACATGGGAAAGAAAGATTTGATATGGTGCAATATTTATGCAAAGGAGAAAGCAGCCCCATAGATATTTGAAGAGAAATACAAGATAGAGTGTAGAAAACAAAATTAGTAAAGCAGAAGTTAAAGAAATAGAAGTTGAAGTTATGGAGTGCCTGTGAAGTGAAGGATTTAATGTAGAAGATGCAACACAGACTACATCACAGCATGATGGAGTGAGTTCCTGGAATAAACAGAAGCAGGAAGATCAGGAGACATGTGAAGAAGAAATATGGACATGGGAAAGGAAAAGAGATTTAATATGGTGTAATATTTATGCAAAGGAGAAAGCAAAACTAACCAATACAAAAAGAGCAGCACCAAAGATATTTAAAGAGAAATACAGGCAAAGACATCCGGGTATGGAAAACTTTACAATACAAAAAGTAAGAAGACTAAGAGGAAAAGTAGAAAAGGAGATTAGTAATGGTGAAGTCAAAGAAATAGAAACTGAGGTTATGGAGCAGCTGCAAAGAGAAGTATTCAGTGTAGAAAATTGAATGCAGAAAGCACCACAACAGGATAGAGCAATGGATATCCAGATTAAGGGAAAATCAGTGGAATAGGAAGGAATTGGTCAGGTGCCATATCAAGATATTTTGGAGCCTACCACAGGAAGTCACTATAAATATTCACTTGAAGCTAGACAGCAAGGGAAGGAACAGGAAACTGTGGAAACTCGGATGCAGTCAATGTTGAGGAGTGGTAGGCCAGTGAGTTCCCATATGACACAGCAACGGATGACAAACGAAATTGAAGAGGAGGTGCCACAGGAAGATGCTATAGAATGCCTGCAGGAAATAGAAAAAGGATGTGCCCTCAGTCTGGAAGAAAATGAACTAAGAAAAGAGTTGCTTGATTTAATGGACATAGACCTCAGGGTTGGGAGGGTGGCCTAATGGATAAGGTGTTTGACTTACAAACACAAGGTGTAGGGTTTGAGTATCGCAAGGGATAATTGGCTAGGCTTAAAATGGCTCGCAAGGGCAGTAAGCTTAGTACTAATCTATGAACCTATTCTAAGATATATTAAGATCAATGAAAGAAAGACTACAGAAAGTCAATAAAACCCCAAAAGTTAGAAGTCTGATAAAACAAATGAACACAGAAATTAGTACTGTCCATAGAGATCCATGCGAGATAACAGAAGTAAACAGGATTTATTACTGTGGAGCTAAACTAACAACTGATAAAGTAATACCACTAGAACACAGGGTAGTGAGGAAAAGGAGGGGAGAAATTGAACACCATCATGGAAGTATCGAATAGAGAAAAAAATATAAAGCAATTAAGGCAGGAAGTGTCACTGTTAGAAGACTATAAAAGAGGGAATAGATCAACAAAAATACTAAGAAAAATAGATGTGATAAAAGCAATGCACGATATTAGAACAAACCAGGATCTATCATGCACTACTGCAAAAAACAAACTAAAAATTTCAGCACAGACAGAAAAACTGATATTTAGATAAATATAAAGGAAAAGTACAAAATAAGCATTTATTGAAACAAGGTAAAAGGAATTGAAAGGCCACCCAAAACGGGTCTATATCACGTCGAACTTTTAAAAGTTCGAACATTTCAATGGAGATCTCCATACAGTGCGGAATGGGAAGATTTCCCTTTTCTGCTCTGCAGTGCGATCTCAGAGTTGGTATATTTAAAGGGTGAAGGTGTGTGAGGGGCACAGGCCCCCACGTGGGGGTGCAGGGGGGCTTGCCCTCCTTCTTAAACTGTTCAGGTAGGTTTTTCTTTGATTTATTTTTTTATTACATTTTTGAACTTTTAAAAGTTCGATCATATGGTGTTGACCATATGACGTTCGAACTTTTAAAAGTTTGATTATGTAATATAGACGCAAAAAAAGAAATAGATGCATTTTGGAGAAGTATCTATGAAGATCCTGTGGAACACAACAAATATGCTAAAACTGATAAAAGACCAACCTAGCTAACAACAGGTAAAACAAAGTTTATACTTAAGAGTGAACCTGCAAGCTACCCCAGAAATTATAGACCAATAACTTGACTTCCAAAGACTTATAAACTATACACAGGGATTAATGCTGTTTGAGTTTATATTCATTTAGAAGAAAATTCAATTATTGCAGTAGAACAAAAGTGCAATAAAAGAAAGTCATATGGAACCAATGATCATTTTTTGTTAAATAAAGTCATAGTGGAGAACTGTAAAAAGGGGAAGAATCTAAGTATGGCATTGATTGACTACAAAAAAGCATTTGATAGTATCCCTCATTCATGGATAAAAGAGTGCTTAAAATGTATAAGATACACCCTACACTGATCAACTACATTACACTGATCATGAAACAGTGGCAGACCATGATAAAGGACAAAGTATTAGCCCAGGGATACAAATTCAAAGCAGGATATTCCAGGGTGACTCTCTGTCACCATTGCTATTCTGCCTTGCACTTAACCCATTAAGCTGTCTACTTAACAGATTAGGCAATGGCTATAATTTGGCTCCTAGAAAACAACAAAGTCTAAAGACTTATCTTCTCTTTGTCAATGATTTAAAACTGTATAGCTCATCAGATGAGGAACTGAAAGCATAGCTGCAGGTTGTCAAAATTTTTCAGATGATATTAGAATGTCATTTGGTGTTGATAAATGTGCAAAAGCAACGTTTAAAGCAGGAAAAATGCAGCACTAGGAAAACATTAGTTTGGGACAAGAATATGAGCAAGAGGGAGTGCATAAAAACTTAAGAACTGATGAAGAATCAGCTATAAAACATGAACAAATGCAAATAAAACATAGTAAGGAATATTTTATAATACTTAAATTAATCCTGAAAACAGCACTGACATCTAGGAACAAAATTCAAGCTATATACCAATTTGCTTTTCCTGTCTTAACTTACAGTTTTGGAGTGACTGACCGGCCCCAAAACATGTTGGATAGATTAGATATTAAAACAAGAAAGATGCTTCATGCTCACCAAATGATCCATAAAAATCAGTGCATAGCTAGATTATATATTCCTCTTTCTAAAGGAAGGATGGGCCTCCTTGAAATTGATTACATGTATAGATCTGCAATTGAGGGACTCCACACATATCTTTTGACCTCACAAGACCCAAATGCAGTACAAGTTTTGAAACATGAGGAGAATAAATCTAAGATGACTTCTCAGCTTAACCTAGCACAAGCATATTGGATCAAGCAGGAATGAAAATCAAACCAGAAGTAGATAAAAATCAGGCAGCAACTAAATGTGCCAAAAAACAAAAGAAAAAATATAGGGTGAAAAACCAGATGAAAAGGGAAAAAGCAAGAAATGTGGAAAACGCATAAATATAGTTGCAAGTGTAGAGAACTTCTGGAAGAACCTCATGCTGATCAGGAGCAAATGCAGGAATGGTTAAGGAGAGGTGAATTCAAACCAAGAGATGAAAGGTTAATACTGGCAGCCCAAGATAGTGGGCTACATATACGCTGGTTTACAAAGTCCATTGAACATGTTAGAGAGACAAATATATGTTTTGTAAAACCAAATTGAAAACAGTTGCACACCTCGTTGCTGGTTGTGACATGATAATGACAGAAGGACTTTATACTGAAAGGCATAATAATGTGGCAAGACTGTTGTACTGGTGATTGTGCAAACATTATGGTTTTGGCCTGGCTAAAAAACACTGGAAACATGAGCCACAAAGTCTACATCACATTGGATCATCCATTACCAACAGTTCAAAAGATAGATGTTAGAAAAACGGACATAATAATTCAAGAAAAGGCAAAAAAGCATTGATCATTGAAATCACCACACCCAGTGACTACAGTGTCCTCCGTGCAGAGAGGCACAAAGTTATAAAATATCAGGATTTGCAAGCAGAAGAGACAGCAATGTGGAAAAAAGATACCCAGATACTTCCAATAGTAGTAGGAGCAATGGGTCTTATAAAGAACAGTCTACAATCATATTTAGAGAGGTTACCAATACATGTAACGCCATACAAACTGCAGGAGGAGTCATTACTGGGCAAGTTGTGGGTGCTTCGAAGAGCACTTTTGGCTGACATCAAAGAATGAAACAATACTAATACTAATTAATCGTACTTTGACTTAGGAATGCGGTCCATTCCCATCATGGTATTAGAAACCTAAAAGATTTGGAGAAATTAAAAAGGGGAATACCAGGTCAATCTTGGAGTAAATTTGTGGATACTCATCCAGTTTGCATGCAATTAAGTTTATTCCTGAGGTTTGGAAGACACTGGATTATAGTAAATCTGTCCTTCCATCGTGTTTTATGTATCTGTTGGTGAAGTTTAGGGTCCCTGTTTTTTTACTGGCAGAGATATTGAGCTTTTAGGAGAAACAGTAGGTTCAGGGCAATTGGATCTCTAATGACATGATAAACAAGATATAGATATCCCCTCAAAATTCTATAAGAGACAGAATAAAGGGCTAAAGCTTCCAGCTTCTCTTGGTAGCTCAGAGATTTTAGACCTGTGATCTGATTAGTTAGGAATCTGAGAGGGTTTTCTAGTTTAGTGAGATATATTTCAAAACAGATGTTGTACTCAGTAGTTGGCCTGGTCAATACTGAATATAAAGGAGTGATTACCTATTTCAATTTTAATGATAGTCCTTTGGTAATTAGCTTGGCTAAATAAAAGGATTTCCTGAGAAACATTGTCTACATGATGGTCAAAAGAGGGGGAGCTATCAACTAAACTATCTAGGTACCTAACTATATTTTAATTTCATAGAGGTGTGTTGTCTAGATAATATGATGTGAAGAGAGGTTGTCTACTAAATAAAAATGATGACACCACACTTTTTTTTAGCATTTAGTGTAGGCTCATTTTTAATACACCAAGAGATTATTATGACAGTTTCATTCTGGGAGGTTGGGCTGTCATAGGATAACTTAACAACAACCTCCAGTTTGTAATCATTTGCAAACTTTGATAGCCAAATTTCTTGGCTGTCAGCTAGGAGATTGAAAAGTTAACATAAAAAAGGAAGGTTCCCACAACTGAGCCCTGAGTGACATCTCTGGTCACTTTTCATGCTTTCTGATGATGCATCTGCAACTCACACTGTGTGAGTTCTTTTTTTTTTTCTGCCACATCTTCCTGTCACATATAGGTCAGTTTTTTAAGCATTTAGGTTTTGTATCATGCTAGCATGGGGAATCATGTCAGATGCCTCAGCCAGGTCACAATATGCAGCATGCACTGTATGGCCACAATCTACACCCTCTGTAACACTTTTAAAGAAATTTACCAGATATAATAGACAGGCTATACCCTTCACAAAAGCAGACTCTTGGAAGCCAAGTCTAACAAGATTCTTGATATCACATTTATGGGGTTATAGTCCATGAACCTGCTAATTACTTGAGTTAGTTGTAAGGCCACCTTTATGGACAGGCATCACCACTACTGTGTGCCAGTCATCAAGAACAAAAACAGTAGCTAAACTTAACTTCAACAGTTTGAGAAGTGTGCTGCAAGGATATATGTAACACTATTAAATAAGCAATCACATTTATTGTTAGGTCCCATGAATGATGTATTAATGGTCATGGTTAGCACTTTCAGTAAATGATCTTTAGAAATAATTGGGGGAGTAAGGGATTTGGATATTTTGGGGCTTTGAAAAGAAATCCCAGGGTGAAGTTGGCATTAAGCTTGTTTGCAAGAACACTGGCGATGTCAGTTAGGTTAGAACAGAAGGCTCCATTGTAACTAATTTCTGATGATTGTGGGGTATTGTTCTTTTAGTTTTCTAACATAACCAAGAAGGATTTATAATTATCTTAAGCATCTGATGCCAGCCTAAGTTCAGGGCCTCCCTTAGTGGATCTGATACTCCTTGCTTTTGATATTATCCTTGAAAAGATATTTATGACTGTACTAAATAAGTTGAGACATTTTTTTCTTTTGTTGTATAGTTTATTTATGGCAGTGGACCACCAGGGTGGTTTATTTTTGAATTTCCTAAGATACTTGGCTCTGTTAAGGATTGGTAGCTCTATGCTTTTGTCTGCATGAGTGTAGAATTCCTTGGCGAAACTTGCTGATGTTATAAGGTCTATGGAAGTGCAGTCTTAAGTGAGCTTTTATACAGTTTTTCAATTCTATGTGGCTTGTTGTAGAATCTTTTGGGAATTTAAAGGAGACTGTCACAAGTTTATGGCCAGATTTCACTGGTGAAGAAGATACCAGGGGAGTAGTCTAAGAGGTGACCAGGTTTGTAAGAATCCGGTCAAGAACGTGTCCTATATTAGGTTTATTTACTAGCTGCTCAAGGTAATTTTTGTCTACTAAAACTAGGAATTTTTTGGGCATATCTTTTTCTGGAAGTATAGGTGACTAAGTTTATTAAAGAGTAGTTAAGGTAATCCAAAATAAGGGAGTTTTAAAAACAGGCAGATCATTTAAACAGTGAGGAATCTTGCATGGTCATCAGGGAGGATAAATAAGGAGTTCTATAACAAGTTATTAGCTGATAACTAAACCTACCTAGAGTAATCTACAGTTCAGTGAATTCCTAGGGATTTTTATGGAGGCAATATGTTCACTGACAAAAAGGAGACTCAACCACCTATAAACATAAAAAATGCAAAACCCTGGTACAGAGGGAGTGGTCGCTTTACATTTAAATGAAGTTCAAGTAATTATGCAGACATGGATGTTTTCCAAATGGAGTGCTTCAAGACTGGACAATTTATCTTTTAGAGTTCTGTCATTAAAGAGCCACAATAATGCAATCCAAATTTGGGACTGGTATGTTAGCTATACTGGAATGTCCGTTGATTGGACTCTGTCTAAAAAGGCACTATGAGGGCAGCAAAGGTTTTAGTCCATATGTAAAAAACCTAGAAATAAGAACAGTGAAGAAGTGATGTTGGGATCAACACAGAATAATGTGATGATGGAATAATGACAAGGTAAAGAAATGTGCAACACTGCAAAGCATAAAGGGACCATAACAATAAGATACAGTGGAAAGCAAACAGTGATAGTAAGGAGAAGTAAGGAAGAGCACACAAAATGATATTCAGCCCCTCAAACAGTGATAGTAAGGAGAAGTAAGGAAGAGTACACAGAATGATATACAGCCCCTCAAACAGGGATAGTAAGGAGAAGTAAGGAAGAGCACACAAAATGATATACAGCCCCTCAAACAGTGACAGTAAGGAGAAGTAAGGAAGAGCACACAAAATGATATACAGCCCCTCAAACAGTGACAGTAAGGAGAAGTGAGGAAGAGCACACAAAATGATATACAGCCCCTCAAACAGTGATAGTAAGGAGAAGTGAGGAAGAGCACACAAAATGATATACAGCCCCTCAAACAGTGATAGTAAGGAGAAGTAAGGAAGAGCACACAAAATGATATACAGCCCCTCAAACAGTGATAGTAAGGAGAAGTAAGGAAGAGCACACAAAATGATATACAGCCCCTCAAACAGTGACAGTAAGGAGAAGTAAGGAAGAGCACACAAAATGATATACAGCCCCTCAAACAGTGACAATAAGGAGAAGTAAGGAAGAGCACACAAAATGATATACTACCCCTCAAACAGTGACAGTAAGGAGAAGTAAGGAGGAGCACACAAAATGATATACAGCCCCTCAAACAGTGACAGTAAGGAGAAGAAAGGAAGAGCACACAAAATGATATACAGCCCCTCAAACAGTGACAGTAAGGAGAAGTAAGGAAGAGCACACAAAATGATATACAGCCCCTCAAACAGTGATAGTAAGGAGAAGTAAGGAAGAGCACACAAAAATGATATACAGCCCTTCAAACAGTGACAGTAAGGAGAAGTAAGGAAGAGCACACAAAATGATATACAGACAGTCAAACAGTGATAGTAAGGAGAAGTAAGGAAGAGCACACACAAATGATATACAGCCCTTCAAACAGTAAGGAGAAGCAAGGAAGAGCACACAAAATGATATACAGTCCCTCAAACAATGATAGTAAGTAGTAAGGAAGAGCACACAAAATGATATGAATCCCCTCAAACAGCAATGGTAAGGAGAAGTAAAGAAGAGCACACAAAATGATATACAGCTCCTCAAACAGTCATAGTAAGGAGAAGTAAGGAAGAGCACACAAAATGATATACAGCCCCTCAAACAGCAATGGTAAGGAGAAGTAAAGAAGAGCACACAAAATGATATACAGCTCCTCAAACAGTCATAGTAAGGAGAAGTAAGGAAGAGCACACAAAATGATATACAGCCCCTCAAACAGTGATAGTAAGGAGAAGTGAGGAAGAGAACACAAAATGATATACAGCCCTCGTACAGTTATAGTAAGGAAGAGCACACAAAATAATATACACCTACTTAGCTTGCCCTGCAGTTAGCTCTATTCTTAATCACTAACTATATAACCACCCCCTTTGCTCATCAGACCTGGTAGAAATAAACCACCCAACTTGATGAACTACTTTTTTCTTTAGCATTTGATATAGATTGCCATCCAGGTTTATTTGTCCTAGTCCCACAATCCTATCTATGATTGTAAATCTAAAGTTTGCATTTTTGTATGCCATGGATGTTTATATAAAGCATTACTTGGTATTTTGGTTCTATCACTGCAGTGTTCAGATATGCATAATCTCAGTTGTCTCGAAGTTTGCTCGATATAAAAAGCTGAGCAGGTGCATGTCACAAGGTGAATCACTGAATCAGTTTCACAATTGGCATAAAACCTGATATCATAAACCAAGCCTGTGTTTCTGCTGGTAAATTGTTTGGATTTTACTAGTGGATCATCAAGTTGGGTGGCGTATTTCCACCAGATCTAAATGAGAATTTATGAACAACCAATGAGCTTCATTTTTTTTCTACATTATGGTATAAAAGGGCATTGAATTTCGATGTGATTTTGATTGACACTGATATAGGCTATCTAATTTTTCAACCGAAATTGGTCTGTTATGTTAGTGCTCTAATTATATATGCTTTAATAAAGGATTTATATACCACAGTTTGCTGGCCTTTTTTGTTTTGGTTTGGACTCATCCTTTTTGGGGCCGTGCAGTTGCCAAACTTGCAAGGATTGTTTTGTTTTGTAACAGTTCAAATTACCCTTAACACTTTTATAGCTAGGGAAGTTAGTTGTGAAGGGAGCTGGGAGATGAATTGAAGTACTACAATTCAGGCTTCACAAATAACTGTAATTTAGCCATTCTAAGAAGAGGCAGCAGTAAAAAGCACTTTGTAAGTCTGTTCTTTGAAAGACAGCAGTGTATGCATGTAAAAACAATGCAGTGATAGGAGCTTTAGGAAGAAAGAGGCCTCCATGATGTAATTCTTTGCAGACAAGCAAACAATTAGGGTCACTTCAAGATGCTAGACCCCATGTGGTCAGACTCAGAAATTATGCATACAGATATTTGAAAATGTGTAAATAGTCCCAGAGTGGTGGTAAAATGTAGGAAAAACCAAACCATGATGAAATAAACATGTTTGTAAGTCTGTGAGTGCGGTTCTCCTTTAAGCTGGAACAAAAAGTAGAAAATCATTATCCCTAAATATGGTAGAAACTATTTTGACTTAACTTTGTGTTATGAAATATAGTACTTACATGTAATTTGAATGGAAATCTTTTGTACTCATGCATGATACAAAGTTTCAGAGCTTTTGCAGTTTGAAATGATTTCTGTGATGTTTTGATTGATACATCTTCTTGTAAATTGTGTATCATTTTGCGACAGAAACTCCACCTAAAATATTTTCAGGAATAGAAAAGCTGTTTTTACATCAGTAATATTTTGAAGGATGTAATAGGGTGAATAATATTTTTTCCTGTTTTCTCCAGTGGTGTGTAGTTTTAGTTGCACTTGCAGTTTTAGTAGAATCCCGTTACATGGTAAAAATAATTGCTACAGCATCGTATAAGTGGTTTCTTTTCTACCACTTCATGTCAAAAAGTCCAATTGAAAATCAAAACAATTTCAGCTGTATCCCACACAAAATTATTAGGTGTTATTATTGTTAATAACCTAAAATTTGATTTTCACCTCACAGTCTATCAAAAAAAAAACATATTAGACTAGGTTGTCTATATAGAATTAAACCTTTCCTTACAAATAACACAAGACAAGACATAGGCAGAACACGTCTTCCCTCCTTACTCCTATATGCATCGACCCATCTTTACAAACCTAAGTAAGATAAGTCTAACAGAACTGGAGACTTGTTACAATAAATTTGCAAGATTTGCCAGCAGCTCTCCACACCAAATATCACTGTTCTGCCTTACAGCAACTGCATTGGCTTGAATTACCCCACCAACTAACATACACTCAACTCTCCTTTGCACATCAACACATACACCAATCTGATAAAACTCCTGCCCTTCATCTCATGCTTCAACCCTACAATAATAATAAGAGCCTCTGATCCTCCTCCAAATCTCTCCTGTATGTCACTAAATCTCACAATAGAGTTGGCAACTCCTTCTATTCAAACTATATTGCCAAAAATGGAATTCCATCCCTCAGACCATTTAACTACTCCCCACACGTATCATTTAAAAAAATTACTGAAAGATTACCTAGGCAGCAACTGTAACTGTTCATGCTCTAGTCCTGGCTGACAACTTCCTCTGACTCTTTCCCTTCCTTACTTAGCCCACTATCTCAACCTTTTTTTTTTTACTCTTTCTCCCTCTGCACACTCAGAATCTTCCTTATTGATTCTCCTCCCCTTCTTCTCATGCCCTTCTCTTTCCTTCTGTTTCTTCAGCTTTTTTCCCTTCTATCTTCACTATCACCTCTATCTCGCTAACTCGTCTGACTTCTCCTATTTATCTTACTTCTAAGTCTACTTTTTATCCCCTCTAACTTATTTTCCTTTCCTCAGAACCCTTTGTCACATACAGTAGACTTAACTTACAACTTTTGCTTCATACATAATGTTGACTTATTTACATGCACAACTAAACTATACAGATGCAGTAAACTCTCACTTAACTGGCACCCATGAGGATTGGTAGATGCGGATACCTGTAGTTTCTGGTTGCTTGAGAGTTACTATAAAAAACAGCCCCGACTAATACTGTACCCTATAATATTTGTTTGGTTTGACTTGTTCTTAGGTTGGGGAGATTGGGAATTTATTCCGGTCTTCCTTTTTAAAACTCTAAAAACATAAGGTATGTTTCTGCCGGGAGAAACAGAAAGTGCAATACATGAAAATTGTACTGTATTTCTTCGATTTTTTTTCTGGTTGCTTGAGAGTTCCAGTTAACAGAGTTTACTGTATATACTTCTTTCCTCTTGCTCAACTTTTTATACCTTCAGCCTCTGACTACTATATGTCACAAAAACAAATCTCTGTATGCAAAAAGTACCTTATTTTTGCACTATAATTTTTGTCTCTTGTAAATACTTATTAGTGTCTTTCTTGCATTGGGTTTTGTAAAACCTTCTAAATATTGTTCCCTGTTAAATTTTTGTCTTTGTAAGATTCTCTAAAGATTGTATAATCTCCAAATATTCTCTGTAAATGTTCTTTGTAACAATTAATGTACTTATTCTGGAGCATTTCTCCCTGGCCTCTGTTGAAAATGGGCTATCACCCAGTCAGAGTATCTTGGTAAACAAAAGTAAATAAATAAATACATCATTTTAAATATTACTCAGCTGAATACACTTTTCACTACTGTAACTAGCTACTATTTGGAAATTAATTAATATTGTTTAAAAATGACCATTGGCTGTTGTGATAGATGGTAGTAAGCCTTCTATGCTGAATTATAAGACTGTTTCAGCTGGGCCCTGCAATGAGCTCAATTTCCTCATTATCTAAGCAGCACATCATTTAGATCTTTTGTTGAATGTATATACAATTTCCTTACTGACTAATGCAGACATCTACTGGATTTGCTGTTCACATTAGGCAGTCAGCATTGTTGTGAAATACTCTAAACCTGTAACTGAACACATAGCATAAAGGTAAGCAAAGCTCAGCCCAGCCCTGCTGCAGAAAGGGTATGCGAACACAAGTCTCACCAGCTGCTGAATCAAAGTGGGTTGTGTACATTCACCCACCAAGACATCAGTCTTCAATTATCCAAATCTGCTGACTCATTAGGTAGGCAGAGTGATGGGCAGAAATGTTGCAATCTGTGTTTCTTTTTCCCATTAAAGTCCATATTTCTGTTTTTTCCAGCTGTAAGCTCCCCATACATACATACACAGATACAAATATTTCAAGCATGGGTATTAATGTCCTTCCAGCTTGCCAATATATAAAAAAAACACTTGTTCCCATAAGTGTCAAAGCTTTGTTAAAAATATCTAAACTAGTACTTGCTTTAATGTAATTTGTAGTCTGTTCCATGCATCAGCTATTCTGTCAGAGAACCAATTAGTAAACTTCTCATTCCTATAGAATCTTCTACATATATCGTCTGATGATTGTCTAGTACTTTTTGATAACTTGAAATATTCCCAGAGATAGTTGTCTCTAAATGCCCTATATACCTGAATAAGATCTCCTCTTAGATATCTGTAAGAGACACTGTACAAGTTCAGATATTTTAGTCTTTCATAATAACTTAAATTTTCACATCCATGGATAATCTCAGTTTATTTTTGTTGTACTCTTTCCAGTTTACTCATGCTTGTTTTCTTATAGGGTTTCCATATTGTTAGTCCATACTGAAGTTTGGGTCTAATGTAACAAACAAACAATGACTTCATCATTTTTTATTTCCTAGAATTTCTAAATCTTTTTATACAAATTATAGTTCTATAACTACCATTAGCCAGTTGGTTGACATTATTAGAAAAAACTCACAGCTGAATCTACCCATATACCCAGGTCCTTAAATGAGTCTACAGTTTCAATCACTGTGTGCAGTATTAGATATTCACCTTTCAATTTATGCCTACCAAATTTCATATGCTTAGTTTTTGATGTATTTATCAGCATATTATTCTCCTGTGCCCAAATGTTCAATTTAGTGAAGTTGTTTTGCAGACATGCCTTATCTGTAACACGTGTAATCAGTTTACCCAATTTTAGGTTGTCTGCATATAGACTGTAGAACACCTCAGATGAAAAAGTTAGGTCTGAAAGATACAATCTAAACAAGTAAGGGCCTAGGCCAGAGCCCTGTGGGGCGGGTCTATGTTAAATGTTCGAACATCCAAAATGTCGAACATTACATGGTCGATACCAAATGTTCGACATTTGGATGTTCAAACATCAAATAAAAAAGTAAAAAAAGAAAAAAACACTAACAGCGTAGGGAGGGGGGCAATCCCCCCTGCACCCCCCACACCCCCCCTACTTAAATATACCAACTCAGAGACCGCACTTCAGTGCAGAAAAGGGAAATTCTCCCTATCTGCACCATATGGTGTCGTTGAAAGTCTATCTTCGAACACTCAAAATTTCGAACGTTTGGTCTCGACCATGTAACGTTCGCAGTTTTGAGCATTCTAAGATTTGTCAGGTACCCTGTGGGACACCCTGACTGTAACCAAGGATTTCACCTGTCCAGTTGCTGTATAATACTTGCCATGTCCTATTTGTAAGCCATGCAGCTATCCATCTTATGAAGAGTACAGCAATAGCTAGTTGTACTAATTTATCGGTCAGTGTTTTGTGTATAATCCTGTCAAATGCTTAAGTTATATCTATATAAATTACATCACAGCACAATTCTTCATGTATAGCTATTACATTGTTATAGAACATCATGTTACAGGTGGCAATAGATCTATTTTCAACACATGCATGCTGATATATGGTTTCAAGTCCCAACCTATCCAGTTCTGACAATAACATATCCAGTACTACCTTCTCCATTATTTTCCCAAAACATGAAAGCAGATTTAAGGGTCTATATGACTCTAGGTTTGTCCCACTCACCTTTCCCTTCAAGACAGATTTAATAATCACGTCTCCAATCTTGAGGAATCTCCCCATATTTATATGACCTAGTGAATGACAGATAGTACCATAAGTTCTTGCTGAAGTATTCTCAGGTCATTGCTACTAATTCAGTCTGCTCCCTGTGCTTTGTTTGGATCCAGTTTGTGCAGTTCTTTTTCAATATAATCTAATTTGATTCCAGTATCTGGGGTTACCTGGATGTCACTAGGACAACTTATCATCCCTTTTGTGGAGCCAAACCTGTTTTGCATATGATTTTGTAAATGTATCTATAATCTCTTGTGTCTGAGAATAAATTTTAGAATCTGCACGCAGTTTATCAGTTTGTGTGTCTTTACTCCTTCCACATCTTATGTATCTATAAAAACATTTCCTATTATGCTCAATATCTTTATGTAAATTTTCTTCAAATTTATCTTGATCTTGTCTGACACTATGCTTAACCTGTTTGTCCAGCTTGTTTATTTCAGTTTTCAAAGTTGTAGTTCAACCTCTCTTCCGTTTCTTATATTTTTTTGTCTCTCACCTTAATCAGATTATCTTGTTATTATGGAAATATACCCCCTGATGTTGTATGCCTAGATCCTTATGTTAAACATTTTTTTTTTTATTTATTGCACTCAGTTTCTCTTTCAAAACTTTTCACATTTCATCTGCAGTTTTTCCAATGAATACCTCACTACGGTTAGTTTTACATAGTGACTGTTTTGCTTCCATATAATCTGTAATTAACCTTCTGTGCATTGGTTTAGATTTCATTTGGCAGAATTATCTAGCAACAAATTAACCTTTATAACCTCATGATCATTACACATTAACGAAGGTAAAACTTGACTTGAAGTAACAGTAATTTCTTTAGGAACACAAACAAATGTCTAGTATGTTCTGTCCCCTGGTAGTTTTTTTTTTTTTTTTTTTTTTTTTTACAATCTGAAACAACTGTTGTCCCTGAATACACATTGTGAATAATTTCCTTACTAACGTTGTTGTGAATCAATATTATTCCAGTCTGTTTCTGGTAAATTTAAGTCCCCAGCTAATATTATTCTTCCCTCCTGTGTTTTGTGCAAGAAATATACGAGTTCCTCTAGGTCATCAGCACTTGACTTTGGTGGTCTATACACTCCAACAATTGTTATATGTTCCAGGGTTGTCTTTATTGTCACAGTTACACAGTCCATATTATTGGTGTTATCACTGAACATGTAATAATCACAGGCCTCATAACTATCTGTAACCCCTATCATAATACCTCCTCTTGATTTTTTGTTAGAATGGCTGTTATAGTAAAAACATTTATACCCTGACAGAACTGGTTTCCAGTCATTGTTCCATGTTTCACAAACAATAACAACATCAATCTTGTGGGAATGTAGCAAATTTTCCAATTAAAAAAACTTTATTATTAATGCTCCTAGCATTAACAACCATCAGAGATGCATCAAATGTTGCTAACTGTGAACTGTTAAATTTTCAACCTGGCAAAAATCCTGCCTAGGGTTTGTCCAATATTGCAAAATATCTGCTGCAAAAATTCTCTTCCCTGATCTTGACAAATGCACACCATCCTGTCTGAACATGTGCCCAAAACTCGGCTTGAATGCTCTACACATTTCCATTTCTAAAACAGGACATTTTTTCCATGTAGGTATTTACCCAAAAAATCTTTTCATTCATGGTTACTTTACTATCCTTTCTATAGGTGATCTGTGAAAAATATGTCCTAACACCAATACAAGCCATGATCACCATTCTACCTGTTTTTTTTTGTTGTTTGTTTTTCTTGTTCAGTTTCACTGACTCTTCATGGAAAGTAATACCGCCACAGTGCATCTAATTTCTGACTTTCCTGCCTTTTCCATCTGCTTCACTTTTGACTCTATGTAGAATGCACAACTGGCACTTACATTTTTGAAAACTTGCTGAGAAGGCTCAAAACTGACAAATACTGGGATCTCTGTTTTGCCAAATAAAGTTTTCACTATTTTAATTTTACTTGGATGTTTTATTTCAGTCATACTGTGTACAACTGTTGGCTGCTCGACATTCACTTCACTTAGAAATGTTGACAAAGCAAAAACTACAGTTTCCTACAAGAACCCGGTGCTTATTTTCAAACAGATTATTTCAAACGACTTTTTCAATAGTTTCTTACATGAAAATATTACTACTAGGTGTGTTATAAATTAGAGGAAGATGTGTTGCACATACATGTTTTATTAGTATTTGCTGTGAATTTCAGGCCGTAGGAAGTTGGCTTTCTACTCTCTCCAGCCTTACACTCAATGAAGCATATGCAAGTGTATGTATTAAATACACTGGGGAAGTTACAGGTAAATTTTTAAAAGAAGTTTGCAGCAACTTTGTGTGCCACGTGAATCCATCAGCAGTTCAGTAAAGGTTATTTGATGTGTGTCGTATCTAATGCCCCTTCATTCAAACACCCTAATTCTATGTATGCTTTACTGGGTACTTATACTAACTACATGGTATCAGAGACTGAAGACATGAGGTGAAATATAAAGCTAGGTACCGCAGTGGTGCAGCAGTTAGCATTGCCGCCTCACAGCAAGAGGTTCTCCGGTTCGATTCTTGGCTGGGGTGCCTTCTGTGTGGAGTCTGCATGTCCTCCTTGTGGTCGCATGGGTTTTCTCCGGGTACTCCGGTTTCCTCCTACATCCCAAAGACATGCTGTAGGTGGATTGGACACTCTAAATTGGCCCTAGGTGTGAGTGTGTGCATATGTGTGCCTTCTGTGGAAGGTTGGGTGCCGGGTTGGCAACTCGACACCATAAAACTCCACTGCCAATCATAAGCGGACAGATGATCCACTGTGGTGACCCCTAACCGGGAAAAAGCCGAAAGAAGAAGAAGACATCAAATGCTATTTTTCATGGTGCACTCTATTTTGGATTTTTTTCAAACTGTTTAAGACTACAAATCCTTCCTGTAGTATCACAGTCATGCAATAGAAAGCTTGTCTATTTTTCAATATAGAATTAGAATTGAAAGTTCTATTTTTGTATTTTTGCAGCGTTAAGAATGAAATGAGTAGCATTATACACTTTCCATATACAAAATGACATTTCTATTCTAGGTAAAGTCACACAGTAAATAGTTTTTCTCTTATTTTAACTAACTATTATCACTGTATTTTCTTTATTTTTGGTTACAAATGTTTGTACTACAGTCAGCCAATAACATGCAAAAAACTAAAAACTGAAAAGTTCTCTGAAAATAGAAAACTCTGGCTTCAAAACTGTGAGTTGTATCTTACTAAGAATGAAATTGCTGAGCACACGGTTAATGCAGGAAGCGAGGAACTGATTAAGGAATTTAACACATTTAAGTAAATGATTTCAGAGCAAGTTATCAGTCATGATACAGAGGCTGCCATGCATACTGTAAGACCAGGATGAATCTTCTTTTTTTTTCAATAAAAGACCAGGATGAATCTTCTATGTGTAAGGATTTAGTTTTACTCAATATTCAGAGGCTCAATTGTCATGGGTTCAACGATACATTTGCTAAGCATGTGATGCAAGAGACTGTTGAGGAGCTTAGTCCAATTACTGCAAAGTACTGACTGGTTAAGTAAGAGTCACACAGTAGGCAAATACAGGCTGAGGTGATCAAATCCTGGACCAAATGAAGTAACTTGTTAACAGATCATAGTACTAATTAACAGTTGGAACTGAAATATAGAGCAAACAACTGGGTGTAGTCACTTGCATGACTCACCATTAAGTGATAAAGCTATGTGGTATCACGTACAAACAAGTCAGTGACAAACTATTAATAGAGGCAGCTTTAACACTTGATAAAGTGCTAAATATAAAGGTGTGAATGAGCTTCTAAGTATTAGTATGTAGAATTAAAGTTGTGAGTGAATATGAGAACAAAATAAGACTCAAAAGAAGTACACATAAAAGTGAGAAGAAAGCTCTGCAGATTTTTAATATGCCATCCATTAATAACCAAGCAGTCAGGCACCATACATGGTTTAACTGTGATGTAATACATTTAATTATACTTGTAGACCATGTAGAGGTCATAACAATTTCACAAAGATAATTAAAAGTTGAATTTTATGGACACAGCTGAGAAAGTAGGGTAAATACTGTTTAGACTGTAAACAACAAAGATTATGATTTTTTTGTCAGAAAAGCCTGGAATCAAAGGCAGTAACATAAAAATTGTTTTTTGTGCTAGTAAACAATGCAAGCAATAGATTATTAGAAACGGTTTAATTTAGTGAAACTGCTGATTAGTGGATGCATTTACTGCTCTGTATTTTGAGCTCAAACTGAAGATGGTAGATAAGATTTTATTTGAATTTAAGGTGTGAAAATCAAGCACGACCTGCCCAAAGGTGAAACACTGTCACGGACCCCAGCCAAATATAAAATAGAATAAATATAACTTGTGATATCCACGGCCAGTAATCCAAGGCAAAAGTCAAGTCTCAGCTAAATAAAAAACACACAGGTCCAGGGTTAAGCGCTTTCATCTGAAAAATCAGACTTCATCAGAACCCCGATCAAAGTAATCAAGCCCATTTTATACAAAATTAATTAATTTTGGCACCCAAAATATTAAAGAGCCAGGTTCAAAAAATAATAATAGTAATGAACTAAAAACATGTATTTTTTACATTGGAATTCAATGCATGACAGTTGTCCATAATGAAACATCATGGATTATGTGTTTTATATGTGTTTTGCATGTTTTTATTTTATTTTATTTAGCTGAGACTTGACTTTTGCCTTGGATTACTGGATTACTGGCCGTGGATATCACAAGTTATATTTATTCTATTTTATATTTGGCTGGGCTCCGTGACAGTGTTTCACCTTTGGGCAGGTTGTGCTTGCTTTTCTTGGTTGGTTGGTGCTTGTTTATTTTAAGGTGTGAAAATGCAAGTTTATGTTGAAGGCAGTATCCTAAAAAATATTTGCAGCAAGAAAATGTAGGGGATTGTTATACTTGTTAAGACAACAACATGAATAAAACTGAGATAATTGTATTTTTAAAGAGCTTTAAAATAACAGTATGCAAAATGTTAGAAATAGAGTGATGGAATTGGAGGCAGAAATGTTATAGAGAGGAAGGAGAGAGACATGGGGTAGCAATCCCATGCATGTAGAGCTAGTATAAGGAAAGCGAATGGTGTGTTGTGACTGGAAACTCATTCACAAAGGGGATTGGATTAGAAGTCTAGGAAAGCAAGAAAGGAGAGTTCAAATGTAAATGAAACCAGTCTCAAAGCTCAGACGTAATAATACATAGAAGGAGGCAATGATGTGTTGTCCAAAGGTAAGGATACATGCATTTTGTGGTGCATATATATGTATGCATGTACCAGTCAGCTACCTATATCGGTTATATAGGTTATAGGTTAGTACTAGGCTAACTGCCCTTGTGAGCCATTGTAAGCCTAACCAATTATCCCTTATGAGACTCAAACCCTGCACCTTGTGTTTGTAAGGCAAACACCTTAACCATTAGGCCAACCTGAAGATACACTTAAGGTTTCTAGTAAGCAGGGCCTGGGACAAATGCCAAAAGAGGGATTTAGAGATTACATTCAGAAAAGTGTTATCTGTACAACAGTCAGCACTCCGAATAAAGAGAGGATTAAGGTGAACAATAACTACCTGCAGCAATAAACAAGGAAGAAAGGTTTGAAAGTGGTAGGAAGATGGTGAAGATCTAGAAGAGAAGCCAATTATATGCCAGAGAGAGACTCCATCCTAGTCTAGAAGGGACAATGGTGCTTAGTATGGAATGACCATGCCTTTCAACCAAGATGAATGGAGGAAGGAGGGTGACAGAAGTTGAACAGGGGGTTGGTATAGGCACTAGGCAGATGGTAAAATGAAATGCAGAACATAGCAGAATAGCAGATAAAGGAGACTTGGACCATGTGTAGTTTTACTCTTTAGTACAAGATGTCTGGGCAGGAAGATGGGAGAGTTGCAAGCACTGATGCACGAGGTAAGGGTGGAAATTGTTGGTATCAGAGAAACATGAGCCAATGAAAACAGAAATGGGATATGGAGGTGACTACATTAAGGTTGCTCAGGAATGGCAAATAATAGAGGGCACTAGGTCACTCTACATACAATATTTTAGGAGCCCTGGCAGATAAAGGTAGAGGAAAGGAGGCAATGGTTAGTCGACTGATATAATGTACCATTTTCCTCAGACAAAGCAAGATGGGAGTATAAGAAACTAGAAAAGAAAATAAAAGAATGGGATAGGAAGAAAAACATAACTCTATTGGGAAAATCTGAGTCTGCCAGTAAAATTTGGGCAACTATAATCTCCAAGATACAGAAGGATGAAAAGCTGATTGAGGTCTTGGGTATATGGTTTCAGTCAACTGATGCAGGACAGCACCAGAAAAAAATAGGCTTATTGGTGTAATCCTAACTAGTGCAGAGGCATTGTGGATATAGAGATTAAGGTACTGCAGTACTGATTATGCCACTCTGTAGTTTAGATGAAAATTAAAAGATGACTAATATTTTGGAAGAACTGATTATGCTATGACAGGAAAGTAACTAAGAATTATTTAGAAGACTGACTGAAATGAGGAAGTAAACAAGCCATGGGAAAGGGTTAGGGATAGAATACCTAGGGCTATGGTCAATGGTATAAAGAGGAGGCAACACGGGAAGAAAGCCAATGTGGGAACGTAGGAATCTGTGGCTAGGAACTAAGGGAAAAGATAAAGCCAACAAACAGGTGGAAAAAAGGGAGTGGAGTGGTGGAGAAGGCATAGTACAAGAAGGCTAACAAAAAGGCAATAAAGACGGTGAGGGCAGGCAGTTAGCAAAAGGGATCAAGGAGAGAAGCAAGGTTTCTTTAAGTACATAATGGAAAATAAGGAAGAGAGGAACTAAACTAACAAGCAGAGGTTCATGGGAAATCACAGACAAAAGACAAAAAGTAGAAATAGTGAATGAATACTTCAGTTCAGCCTTCAGAAACATAAGCAAAGTGATCTTGCCATGCGGAGAAGGGAAGCTGAGGGAGTGGGGAGAATACACAGCAGACACCATGACAGAGAGTGAGGAGACTGACAGGGAACTGGAAGGATACAGCATCCCTTGCTTGCACATTGGATATAAGCAGTATATATGTTATTATTAAGAGGAACTGGTCAATATTAATAGCAGCCACACAAGTTTGCAGCATGACAAGAAACCAACCCTTTTTTTCATTTAAGTGGTGTTCCAATTTAATTCAAAGAGTATGTTATAAAAATATTTACTATATAAAAATAACAGTGAGAGTTGGAACTTTTATGTGCCACAACAATAACACAAAAATATTCAACAGAATGTATTTAGTGAAATAGTCTAACTGTCAAGAGTATTTGTAAGTAGAGGTTACTATGACTTACCATGTTCTATATTGCAATTTCTGCAGTAAATGCCAAATGTAGGTCAGCTATCACTCTCACTCCTCTGTTATAGCCTTATCCATTTTGTGATATTTGTGCATGTTGAATTTGCCATTATCGAGAGTGCCATGCAGTAGCTTGGGCAACAGTACTGCTTAAGCAAAAGATGGTCTAGTTTAAGGTGCAAGATACGTTTTACTCTGTAGAGTGCTGCTAGTTAAAGATAAATGGTGTTAACTGTTCTCTTAGTATGATTTGTGAGCTTGAGTTTGTTCCCAGCTATTATACCTCCGTGCTTTGGGTTGTTGATTTGATATTGCCAATAATATGGCCATATAGGATACCTTCTGAACATCTCCCAAAGATTACCTTTATTTGTTTTCCCTCAGTCAAAAGCAATGTTCATGTTCAGTCATAGTATTAATTTCTGCTGTCCATGTTACAGGTCTTTCTGAAATGTGACAATATTACCTGAGTCATCTGCATATGAAATTAGTTGCAAACCTTTGGCATGAGGGTACATGTTACATGTGAATGCATAGAGAAGCAAAGGATCTCATAATGGTCACTGTAGAATAACTGGCCTTAGTTGGTTTTCTGCCATGCAACCACCTGCATACAATTTTCCAGGTCAGATCTTAGAAAAGTCAAGGAATATAGCTGCTGTGTATTGGTTTATCATAGGCAGGTGATGATGTATCTTGCAAGGTTAATATCTAGTGTGTTTATATTGTGGCCTTGTCTAAAGCCACACTGGATATATGTTAACCATGCACTCAGTGGCCAGACTTAATGTCATACTAGTTGTATGTTAGATGTGGACAAAGTGGTTATACCTAAAGCTATTCTGGATATATGCTAGGTGTAGACACTGTGGTCAGATATAAAGCCATGTCAGGTATGTGCTACATATACCCATTATGGCCAGACCAAAAGCTATTCTGTGTATATGTTAGATGTATGTACTTTGGTCAAACCTGAAGCTAAATTGGGTCTGTGTTAGCTATGCCCATTATGGGCAGACCTCAAGCCATGTCTGATATACATTAAGTATGCATACTATCACCAGACCTCAAGCCATGTCTGATATACGTTAGGTCTGCATACTATGACCATACCTGAAGCCATGCTGGGTATATGTTAGGTGTGCACACCATGGCTAGACCTAATGCATTCAGGAGTTTGTCAGGTATACATTCTACGGCCAGACTCAAAGCCATGTTAAAGAGTGAGAGGAGTGTTTTACTATGTATTTTGTGCCTTTCTTCAGTCACTTATTAAATATACCTACTGGATAGGAGTTCCACTCAACAGGCATGATCTAGGAGAGTCAGAGGAATGCAAGTGGAGGCTGAGTAAATCTAACCCAGAAATACAAGAGAAGATTCTTTCCAAGTCAGAAGCTTAGCTGTCTGATTTACTTGTAGCTTGTACTGTACTTTATTCCTGCTTTGTAAACAACAGCCAGTTTGTGCTGAACTGTTGTAGAATTAAGGTTTATGTTGCAATCTTTCAGAGTTATTACACCAAGTACTGCCTTACCACACAATGACAAACAGTATATTTACAAGGAAGAAATATTTTCATAGACAGGCAGAGAAAAGTGATTCTACCAATGAAACTGATAAGTTAAATTAATAATTTTGAAAATGAGACAAAAAAATTGTTTTTCTGTCCAAAACCCAAGATTATCAAATCAAACATCTGTCATAATATATTTTTGTAATAAATCCTACCAGAAGTCTGTCGTTCACTCTGTTTAACTGACAAACCCATCCAGCTCTTTTAAGGTTGACATTTTGTAGAACACTTTGACATCAACATTCAGAATGCAATCAGCAGAGGAAACCAACTTTGGGACAACTGTGAAATGGTACAAACACACACACACAATATATATATATATATATATATATATATATATATATAGGTTCAGGCATTAAGATTTTATGCACAAGTTTTTCACCCATTTTGTATTTATATTATTCTGTTTCCCATCTCTGTCTAATACAAAGTACACATATCTCCAAAGAACTCCCACTGCTCAAAGCACAGTAAACATTTCTCCAAAGTCTGACCCTTATGACTCTTCTGAAATTTTATGAGCCCTAGACTCAGACTATCCAGCCAATCTCTTCAACGTGCTTGAGGGGTTGCTGCAATGACTAACTGTAATCAATATCATCATCTATATACGTTAGAGAAAAAAATCTTCAAAGTTTAGTAAAACTGTGTTTGAGCCAACAAACCAATTAAAATGCAAATTCCAGATTTGATGAGTATGCTTGCTGTCCCATCCATGCATCTACCATAGTTTTAAAAACAGATATTGACTCTATTTGACTAATGTTGAGTGAGAGATTTTTCCACATACAAACCATAGAAACAGGGACATACCAATATGAGGTGGTCCTGCACTTGTCAATCCTAAATGTATAGTTTTCATCCCTTCAGTTAATTTTGGGCTGTAGTAATTCAGTATTCATTAATAAATAATATTCATCATGAAATACTATACATGCAAGACTTAATCTACTTGCAAGTCACATTTTCTTCCTAAAGTTTCCTATGATGGAATAATGTCCATACTCTGTAGTCTTTGATTATAAGGATGGTGAATAATCAATGAAATTCTCTTTGATTTTTTCCTGTATGCTTTACAATATGTCACATGTACTGTATGAGCAGAATAGTGATCTATGTACTGTGACAGGCCTTATATACATATGTCACAAAACGTGTACTCAGAAAAGCAAAGAAAAGTTCTTGAGAATAATTCCCACCATCTTCGTACATTTAATAATAAGAAGTCACCATCTCCTCTGACCCCCCCCCCAATCAGGGTCAAATAAAAAACACTTTTCCAAAGCTGACTACAATCACCTCAGAGCAGGTATAAGCAGCTTCACAGCCATCCTCCCTTCAGTTGGTACTTAGTACTAATGTCCAAGCCTACACCAAAAAAACTATATGAGCACCTACATAGCTGTATGGACTCAGCAATACCTGACAGGACCAAGTCATCTTCCTCAAGGAAGAGCAAACCTGTCTGGTGGACAGCAGCAATACACAAACTCTTATAAAAGGAAAAAAATGTTGTCCAGGACCAAGGAGTAGGTGCCAAACTGGAAGCAATCTCTCCTTTGTCTGAACAAGCAAATAAGGTCACTGGTGAAATCCTCTAAGGCTAACTTCGAGTCCAAACTGGCCACATCCACTAAGGAAAATCACAAGGCCTTCTTCACATATGTCTGCCATCTCAAAGGTAACACCCAAATCTGTTCTGAACTTGTGGTCAATGACACCATATACACAAATGCCATTGCTATAGCCAACCTGCTGGTAGAAAGGTTCAGTGAAAACTTCACCCCCTGCCCCCCATCACTAAACCAAGACATACCCAACACCTGGCCCCCCTCCCCTCATCACCAGGGAGTATTAATGCCCTCTCAAAGGCAAAAAAATATAGTCTCCATGGGACCTGATAACTTCCCTGGCTGTTTCTTACATGAACTCAGTCATGAGCTCTCAGCTCCATTAGGCACCCTGTTCAACCAAAGCCTGAGCACCAGCTTCGTCCCAGCTGAATGGAGGATGGCCACAGTCATCCCTCTGCACAAAGGTGGAGCATCCACTGACCCAGGCAATTATAGGCCCATCATCTAACTAGCCTGATGTGCAAGGCCACAATGCATTATCATGGACCTTTTAAACAAGGACATTGGCAACCTACAAATGCTTGAACCCACACAGTTTGGTTTTGTCAAAGGGAAATCATGCCTGTGAAACTTGATCAATTTCTTCAAAACAGTCACCAAAGTCATAGACGAGGGGAAGGCAGTGACCCGTAACAAGCAGTGTACCCCAAGGATCGGTCTTGGGGCCTCTACTGTTTGGGATATACTTTTCTGAAGTGTAAGCCAAAACCAGTGGTCTGTGGCTGACCAGGTTTGCAGTTGACTGCAAGCTGGGTGCTGTCTTAAATTTCTCTAGCGATGTGAGTATCCTTCAAGAGGGTCTTACCCAAACTAATGACTGGTGCCAGAAGCATGGTCTCAATGAATGTCAACAAATGCATCATTATCCCTTTTGGGGAAAATGGCATCCTCACTAATTATCACATAAATAACAATGTACTAAGCACGCAATCAGTTGTGAGGGACTTGGGCACCCAGGATGATAGCAATCTGACTTTTGACCACCACGTTGCCTCCATTGTATGGAAGGATTTCTGCATGGCCCACCTCATAAATAAGGGTATTTCATCCAGGAACAAGGAGGTAATAACATCCTTGTACTCATCCCTTATCAGACCCATTATCGAGTACAATGCCTCATTCAGCATGTACCTTGCCAAGCACATGCAGCAGCAGCTGGAGAGACCACAGAGATTCCTGACCAGGAAAATCTATGGTCTCAAACACCTATCCTATACAGATAGGCTAAAAGCCCTGTCCCTCTACTCAGTCTCATACAGACTGCTCAGAGGTGACCTATGTCTGGCATACAGGGCATCTCAGACCCAACTTTGATGGATTGCTGCATAATCATAAGTCAAACACCACTTGTGCAACCTGCATGCAAGATCTTAACACAATCTGTGACATTAATAGAACTTGTTGGCAGGATGGATTCATGTCAAAAAGATTTCCCCATCTGTGGAATAGACTCCCTCTCCAGGTCAAGCAGAGTACCTCTCTAACCCTCATTAAGAGGAACTTGGACGACTGGATGGGAAACGGAAAATACACCCCTGGGATCCTACCTGTGTCCCTGATGGACAGGGGGCACGGGTGCTGACTTTGAGGGAACAAGGGTAAAATTATTGGCTAGGCATATAAGGGTCTCTGGGCCAATAGTCTAATATCATCCTATGAACCTATGAATAATCACTGTCTCAGTCTAAAATTTTAAGGTATTACATATAGTAATTCCCAGATTTTATAACTGTCTAGTGCATTTAGTTTAATTATTTCCTTGGATGCTTTTGTCCATGGAGATGGCTTGCCAAATGCCATGGCCTTCAACCAATTACATTTTTTCCCTAAATATTTACTCAGCTTATATGTATCATTATATTCTTTAGCAATGTTTTCATATTATTTATAATGTGATATACTTAAACTGTATTTGCTTTTTTATTATTTTAATGACTGTAAAATTATTGTTCTTAAACTGTTTTGTAATACTTTTGAGCTTTTCTCCCTGGGCCTCAGCTGATAATGAGCTCCTACCCAGTTGGACATTCTAGTAATCAAATGTCAATAAATGCATACATTTATTTATTTATTTACTTTTCATTTTTTCTGGGGATATCCGACTGGGCCAAAGACCTGTTTTCAGCAGAGGCCCGGGGAGAAAAGCTCCTTTATAAAAACAAAAAAAATATTACAAGTGAATTCATATAATACAATACCAGAAATACATTATAACAATTTTGCAATACAATATCAGAAACACATTACAAGAATACAAGAAATATAAGTAGTAAATACTCTAAACAACTAATTGACAAAAACAAAGAAAATGTCTAACAAAAAATACAAAAGAGAATATTTATGAAAAGCACAACTCGAATGCCCTCCTAATCATAGTAATAGTTATTAATTAATTTTAACTCTTTGATGTCTATTGTACAGGCAGTTTTGTGTCAACCTAATAATGTGTGGATCATTCTATAACTTGATCATTGAGTCTATAATAATAAAATCTGATAAGCTGTCAAATGCCTTTGGCAGATAAATTTATACCATCATAACCCCAGTTTCAGAGTTCAAAGCCATACTAACAAGATGTTAAAACTGGACTAGGTTTGATCTATTTTTATAAACACACATTGGCAGATATTCAGGAATAGACCTACAAAGTTTTCCATCATCAGACCTAGGAGAGACCTGTCAAAACATTTCCCATTTAGAGACAGATTGGTCTGCAATTATTAACAATATTTGATGGTAGCCTGTAATTATTAAAAATATATGATGGACCATGTGATGCCCCTGCACTGGCCCAGTAATCAAGGAGCCTCTATCCTTACCACTAACACCAGTGAGGGACGTGCACATTGGGAGCATAACAAGTACACTCAAAGTAAAGTACAAATTTCCTTAAGAGCACACAGAGATTACAGTCAGTCTGGGGCTTTCTTCCTCCGTCTCTCTCCCTCCAGATCACAATAAGACTCCCCACTGGCACAGCTATAGGGTTAAGATGTCAGCAGAGTGGTCAAGCCAAAGCCTCCAGCACCCTCTCTGTCCAACCAGTGGTTTGTGTCCCTGTTCAAGTAGCTGACACACACACACACACACACACACACACACACACACACACACACACACACACACACACACACACACACACACACACACACACACACACACACACTTTCAGATTTGATTTATATACAAACACAGACACTCCTGTAGAAGGCTGGCACAGGTTTACTGGCTATGCCCCCTTCTGCTCAGACTATAAGGTAGTACCAGCTGCCACCAACTACTACTTATTAGCTACTATAAGGCCCTCACAAAGGGTGACAAGTTCTACTGTGTAATGTTACTATTATCCAAATGGTAAGTGTGACCACACTTTTAAGGCTATTTAAGAGTGGCCTGTACAGAGTCACTAAATACATATGCAAGTATGCTAAGAGCTTAAATATCTCTAAACAAACCAGGCACAATTAAAAGGTTTAAATATATTTAATAATAAATAATAAAAGCACAAGACACTACTCAATAACTCAACACAGTGACAACAGAGATCAGAATCACAGGAGATATTTAAAAACAACATGCAGGACAGTCTCACATACATACAGAAAACATCTAGACTGATCTTACCATTTTCCTGTCTATCTCTAAGAGAGATACTATGATCTAAGTCTTACTTACACAGCAAGGCAAATACAGATGAGAAGTGCTGAAGATGGATGTGTTCAGATCCAAGACAATATACAAACATACACAGACTCACTCTCTGCGATAGTTCTTAAATTACTATCAAACATTTCTGTTGGGTTATCTCAGATTACATCATTCTTGTCACTTCTGCCTTTAATTCCCAGGCTAACAGAAACTTTAAACTTAACACCTCTGTGTCAAAAATACCTATCTGCAAGAAGTTGCCTGGAACTGGAAGTCGTAAAACCAGTTAAATAATTTTACCCTTGAAACCTGTAATTATTTCTATTTTCAGACATTAGAAATAATTTCTAGCTGCAGGCATTCTGTCTCTTTGCTGTGGAAAACACAGATGTAAAAGTCTTTACTTGTCAACTTATTTTCTTAGAGTTTTGCAAGTTAACTCTGTATATTCCAACTTCTGCCATGAGCACATACATTTGCATAAGCATGTAGTCCATATACATTTCTGGTCTTCTCCAGCAGGGTGCACAGTGGTTACATTTTTGAAGCTCAGCACATAACATACAGTTAACTTACATTTGTAAGACAAGCCTATGGATCATATTAATATTTGCAATGACATAGAATTATTTACAAAATTCTAGCTAGCTGGGCTGGCAGCTTCACAGACCACACTTATGTATAAGTACTACATTTGCTAACTCCCAACTTGTAGGAACCATTTCTGGTAACAGTAATAAATAAAACATAGTGATAAACTCGGTGTTCATTTCTTTTGGTGCTCTAGTCCAAAACAAGCTTGGATATCATCCGGACTGAGGCTGAAATTGACCTTAATCTTTGCCAAGGAACTAGCTCTTAATTCTGATACAAGCACTGCTTAAAGTACAGTATCCATCATTCCAGCTGGAGATTCTGGGTTATAAGATTTTACAGCTTTACTTTTAATAGTAAAGTAGGCATTACATATATTTGACAGAGCAATACTTGAGTGAAATATTTTTCCATCATGATTAATAAGATCAAAATTATCTTCAAAACCTATTCTTATTAACATAATGAAGAAATGTTTGCTACAAGTTTCTTTTACCAGGTTATTGTCAAAGTCATTGTTAGTCCTTTTGAAGAGTTCCTTTAGCCTTTCACTGCTACTGTAGTGTGCTTTCTTAGCATAAGTGGTATACCTTCTCCACAGCTTGTATTTACTTTTTCAGAAGTTTATCTAAAGTGTAAATTATTCACAAATAAATTTGTACCTATCAAAAAACGTACCTGTGTGCAAAGCTGAAATAAATTTAATGAAAACTGAATAAAGTACAGCTAAGTGATTGAAGCTCCATGGTGAGGTTAATTGCTTGAGTTTAATAACTTTGGGATATTAGCACTTTTTAGATCAAGAATATTATCTTCTTTTGGAGAATAAATACATTGAACCAAATTATTTATGAGAAGTATTCTCTTCTTGTAGAGTGGATGAAAAGGTACCTCCATGCCAATTTATGTGGGGGAATTTTAAAATCCTTAAGAATAATAACATTTTCATAAATAATTTCTCCAGATTTCCATTATAGTCCATTTGATCCAGAGCAAGTAAATTCAAACTTTTGTAGAATGCTAGGATATTCATTAAATTCTTGTCAGAAAAGCCAGAGATTTCAACAACTATGGTTTCCAAATGGTGATCTATACATGTGAGTATGTAGGGGAGTCTAACAGAAGTAAACACCAAGTCATGTACCTCTCCTACCAAACCTTAAATAGTCAAATGGTTTAAAAATCAGGCAAAAATGTGCCTGACCACTGCCACTGTTCAGTAATGACCACATCATTTTCACAGGAAAAAGGTGAAGTTCGTTCAGGTTGTGGTTAGACTATGGATATTTGTATAGTAAGCCTTTCTTCTATTTAGCTTGTATGATTTTTTTCTTCTATTAAGAAGAATCTGGAACCTAAAAAATGAGCTGTAATGTCCCATTGTTTTTAAGTAGTTTTGTCCAGTGCAAACTCAAACATAACTTATCCTTGTGAAATAAATATTCCTTGCCACTAAAATCACCCAACAAAATAGCAAGATCTAGGTACTTTGTACTGCAAAAACTTCTAAGACATCTTTTAAAAAACTTAGTCTTAGACACTGATAATCTGATAAAGACAATGATGGAATTATTTCAGAATAGCAAAGATTTATCATATGCCTTGCACACATGGCATGATTGGTCTTTATTTACATGTACATGTGATATAATGGGGAATGAAATAAATTACTGATGATCCGAATCATCTCATGACTAACAGTAGTCTATGAAGCCCCTTATTAATATTGGACAGTTACATCTAAGCATTGATTCCTCCGATATTAAAACCCTGCTTTGTTGAAACAAACTATTATTGGAGTTATCACATTCTAAATTAATGCATATGATCTTAAAATTGCCACCCCGTGCTTGCCTGTTAAGCTTTTTACTTCTGGGAAAATGAATGATATAGTCATTACTGCTGTAACCATTTCTTCTTAGTCTTTTCCCTCTGTGGCCACTTTTTCATCCCTAAAACTGTTTTTAATTACTCCTTTTCAGCAGGAGTTAAACACATGTTGTCTTGGCATGCTGCTATCCCTGGTTGGTTGCAAGCAACCTGGACATCTATTTCAGATGTTGATGAAAAAGGCTGACATTTTTTATTTGTAGATATTTGCTTTTACAGTCTACATTCTCATTGTATTAAACACATTTTCCAGGGGAAGTTCCCTGAGCAAAAATGTCATTCAGCATTGCTGCCTCATGACCTACAGTATAATTGGCATCACCAGCATAATCTGCCTTCAAATTGCCTCTGTTTCAGACTGTAATCCTGAGAGCAAATTGCACTTACTACATAAGGATCACTCAGGATTTACAAAGTCACAGTTTGATAAGCTATGTGTACTGCAGCAAAAAGAAGCAGTCAGTAGCTTTTTCATCTGTCAAAGATAGCAGCCACACATTAGCAAATGTGTCCATCTTTAACAATTCCAGGTGCAAAATGTTAAAATAATAAGACTGGTTGGCAACTCTCGCAAATCCAAGTGCATGACCACTTGCAGAGCATTTTATTATTTAGTAAGAGAAGACACAGGGAGAACTAAGCAGTTGGCTGATGTAACCCCCCCCCCCAAAAAAAAAAACATAACACACAAAATCTGATACCCTCATTATTCTGGTAATATACCAGAATAAAGAAATTCATAAGATGACTGCTGTTTTAATTCTTTTGAGATGGGCTATCACTTGTGACTGCTTGTAAAGCTTTTCTTTGTATATTAAAAGAAGACCTAAGGAGGAAGAAGCAGGTATCTGATGTAAAAGCATGCCTTACCCATAAAAAACAAATAAAACCCCAAATCTGCTGCAGTACTACTCAGGGAATGCACCAGAACAGTGACATTAACACAATTACTGCTGCTTTATCTTTTTTTTTTTTGATGATGGGATTGTAACATCCCTCCTCTGGGCTAATAATCAAGGAGCCGCAATCCTCACCACTGACACCAGTGGGGAATGTTCTGGAATGTTCACTTAGAACATAAATGGGTACACACAGTACTTTCAGATGCAGATGTCTGCACCAAGCACAATTTCCCTTAAGAGCACACAGGGAGCACACTCCAATCCTAGGGCTGGGTTTTCCTGACCAGGCCCCAAATAAGACTCCACCTTTCTCTCTGCAGAAACCAGTGTTCTATGTCCCTGTTCCAAGTACCTGACACACACACACACACACACACACACACACACACACACACACACACACACACACACACACACACACACACACACACACATGTATACACACACGTATACACACACACACACACACACACACTTACCTGCTATACCACCTCTACTCAGACTATAAGGTAGATTCACTGTCACCAGCCAGCTACTTTAAGGTTTTTACCAGGATACCCAATTACTCTTAGTAAAATTAATACTTATACAAATGGTAATGTTTGGCCAAGCCACAAGACATTTAGGAGCATGAAGCCCACAGTGCCACCAAATAAATGCAATTACTCTCAAGGGTTAAAATATTTTCTAAAGTACCAGCTACAATGAAGGTATAGATATATTTAATAATAAATGGTAAAATAGAAAATGTGAAAATGCTGAATATCTATTTATAATAAATGCCAGCACTTCAATTCACAGGAAATATAAAAACAACACCGATGGAAAGGTTCAGACATATATAGAAAAATGTTTAACTAGTCTCACTGTATTTTCCTAGCTGACTAAAGAATTACTGTTGTAGACCACAAAGATGATGCCAAAAAAAATGAACCACCAGGTAGCAAACCAACGTACTTTATTCTCTTTTAAAGAATTACTGTTCTCTATTTACTTGCTAGAACAAAGCACGATGAAGTGGATGAGTGTCTTTGTTTTCAGTTCCAATAACAGAGTGCTAAGTATGACTATCAAATCTCTCACTAATATCTAAAATAATTTAAATGCTAGCTATAGAATGACATTACATCTGGTCACCTGATTCTGTGGTTCCCACACTACCCCCCTGACTAGAAGCTGAACCAGGATCTAGTACATATGTTTCACAATACACACCTAGGACTTTGCTAAGGCATTTGGAATCTGTAAAACAATTCCAATACTTTTATCCTTCTGCAGAGTCTAACCAGCCATTCTCTGGCACCACAGGGTTGCAATTAGTTCACCACTAAGGACCATAACAGCCCAGGCCTTTTCCAGACATTGAGTGTCTGGCTGCATTCAGGCCTGTGAGATAAAATCTTTATGGCCTAAACCCAGTCATTTAATTTCTGGCTATTTTTCTTACGGTAAGCTGAGCTGAGATTAAACTTTCCCTTCCAGCATCCTCTGTTAACATGTATACATTTTTGCAGTTACAAGAGGACAGTCTGATACAAAATGCATATTTCTTTTCTGTCCATCAGGACCTACTGTTGATACATTTTTAACATAAGCATCTTTACAAATACATTTTAACACAAGCATTTGTACAAATCAGTTTGATATTCAAATGACATAAAATTATTTACAAAACTCCAGCTAGTTATGCTGACATATGTTGCACATGCGCTACCCTACTCCCTCTGGCACAGCTGGCACATCACAGCTATATCACTAAGCCTCTGAAAGGACCTATGAACCAATTCCCAGAATATAGCTAGTGCCGGCTTCATTCCAAATCCAAATGCATATTTGTAAACTCTGATAGGCCTTTTACTTGCATGTGAGATTAAAGCAACCTGTGTGAAGGATTTTGCTAAATCAAGAATAGGGTCTGTCCTACACTTGCTATAAGCATCTGATTGACCTACTGTGAAGTTTTCTATGCTTCATGCAGAACTTCTATAACCAGTTTTAGGAATTAGCACTACTGGTGAAGCTCACAGTTTGTTGGATGCCTGTATTTTCCAAAGTTTGTACTCTGTCATGATTTAGCTTACTGAGATAATCTGCATATCACACGCCATTTAATGTTTTGGTGTATGTACATCTGTTGCTAGCCTGAGGAATGCATTCTGCTTTAGCAAATACCTTCTTAGATGCATAAACCTTCATTTTCTTTAAGAACTTTGGAAATAGGGAATTATCTGTTTAGATTGTGCAATTTATCTCTGACTGAGCTTTAGTAAGAAGATTTAGAAAGGGGTCTTCATCATAACCCTCCTAGCAGCTGCAACATGTATCAGATCTAGCTCAATTCAAGTAAGTGGAAGCCTTTGCCACCACTCTGCTTCTTGTACTCGCTATTAGGTAGTCCTATGTGCTAGTAGAAGAATGTAGGCAGTACAGTTAGTAATAATGTTTGCCTCTTTGTGCAGAAATAGTTTTTGGGCTTTCAGGAGGAAAGGTAGGCATAAAACCAAAATTGCATAGCAGAACTTCATATTGACATGAATCTAAAAGGATATTATAAGGAATGTATAAATTAGGTCCAGAATGTGCTGTTTTGATTACAAGATGCTAATCAGCAAGTATATTCAAGAACTTTTTCTGTAATGGGATTGTGGGAACTCAAAAACTTATTTCAAGACAATGTAAGTAATTTGTTTTGCACGACAGCACTACAAAAGTAATTTACAGGGCACAGTGCAATGAATGTGATGCATTCTATGTGGGCAAGACTGTAAATAAACTCAAGAGTAGGATTTCATGTCATCTGTCAAAAATCCGCTCTGGATGTAAAAATAATGCACTAGCCAAACACCTTTCTCTTCATAAAAGAGACACAGGTTTTAAGTTTCATTTCCTGGATTGAATAGATAAGGGTGATCTTGAAGGAGACATCCCGAATAATCTGGAAGAACATGAACTCATGTGGCAATTAAAGCTGAACTCTTAGGAAGCCTGGACTAAACTACGACTGTTCAATTAAAAGTGCACTGGAACTTAGAAAATTGCCACATTGTTTACATGACTAATTTTATTTTATATTATTTTAAACTAATTTTATTTTATTCTACCAATTTGTTTTAAATACCATTTTAAATCAGTTGTAATTTAAGTGTATATTTTGTTTCCATCATCATATATGTTTTCTTATTTTTTCATTTTCTGGTTCTCTTTTTTCCACTTTATTCAAAATGATGTGTAATAACAATACTAACTATACAATTATATATATTTTTATAGACAGTTTTTAGGATTCTTATACACAGACCTGAAGTCTAGATGGACGAAAGTGATCTTTGTTAATAATAGGGTATGAAAATAGAATATGATTTTACCTTAGTTGGCTAGGCTTACTTAGGCCCTTGGGCCAATAGCCTAGTACCTACCTATGAACCTACAATTGATTTTTTACATGCAAAGTGTATATGTATATATTTATATATATTTTTTGATTGCCAAATGGACTAAGGTTGATATATTTCCAGCTTTGTAGTATAATGTCTTGGATAAAATCACAGACTTAATAATCTGGCTAAATAAGAGGTACCACATCATTATAAATTTTATTTAAAGTACATAAGGGTTATATTATTATGTCAGCTACTAATTAGGGCAGGACCATCTCGAATGTCACACTGATGGGGGAAGGGATGTGAATTTAACATGTGTACCAATAACACTTTGTTTTACAGCACAATAAACCACTCCCTTGCCTGATAAAAAGTATATATATATATATATATATATATATATATATATATATATATATATATATATATATATATATACATATATAATATATATTTAGAAAGCTTGTGAGGAAACTTGTCACACTACAAACACATGGCTAGTGGAGGTACTATTCATAAACAACTCACCTTACAAGGTGATGAGCTTTTTGGCTCCTTTCCCTGTGGTCATTGTGGTTCTTGCTCATATATGCCCAAATCCAAGGAATTTTCCAGTTGCAACACTAGTAAGATATTTAACATCAAAACTTTTGGTAACTGTAGTAGTGATTGGGTAGTGTACCTAGCATCTTGTTATTGTGGTGCATTCTATGTGGGCCAAACTTCTAGGGAATTAAGATCTAGAATGAACGAACATCGTAGTGACATCAGAAATCACAAAGAGACTAGTGCTTTGTACCAACACACACTTAAACATCCACAGGCCAGATTCGATTTCATGATTATTGATCGTATTTCTGGCGAAAGAACCAATAAACAAGGTTGGTATGGCCTATTAGATCATAAAGAGAAATATTGGATAATTACATTGGGGGGTTTGTTTTACCCTGGTCTTAACGACCACCTTTAAGGAGTTCTAGATGTAATAGTTATACTATCTTATCCAATATATGCATATATGTCATACACCTTGACCTATGTCGGTTTCTATATAATGATTTTTTTGGCTGGCATTGTTTCCAGTAGGGGGCAGGTCTGCTTTGATTGGCAAGAGCCGTGTTTGTTTTCCTGGTATGGTTTTCCAATATCAAGACATATGACAGACATTTCCATTTATGTGTCACATTAACTTGTCCCTAGGTATCTCATTTTGAGTGATTAATTAGTGCTATTTAGTAATTGTTAATTATGTTCACTATTGGTACTATGGATACTCACTATATGGAGGTTTGTGCCATATACTGTTGTATATCCAGCTCATGATGATTGTTTCACAATATACAGCATAAATGCTTTTTTCAATGTTTTTTCTGTATGGGAACTGTGTCATACTATTTATCATATGGTCATTTCCTGAATATTTTATCTTCAATGCATATATCTTTCATGCATTCTCCACATTTTCTATGTTCAACATGTATTTGTTATTTTTTATTATTTTTCTAATAATTTTTCATTTTGTATTTTTCTTTGTTATATGTTTTTATATTCATATCTGCCAGCCTGAGTTTTTCTGATGATCATTTCTATGGTCATACAGTATTTGCGGTCAATTTTTGACCACTACAAGGAATATTTTGTCATGACTAAAAAACTTTTTTCTCTTTACATCATTAATATTTATGAAGTTGGTTGCCTTATTGGCTGAAGGCTTATATAAAATTTTGATGGATGGGACCTGGTTGTTTTGTCCCACACTGAAGAAGGCAACATTTGCCGAAACCGGTCTGTATTTGTACGTTCAATAAAGAAATATATTTACTTCAAACTGCTCATGCTGGTCTACTTGGTGGTTTTGTAAATAAGAGGTACCACATCATTATAAATTTTATTTAAAGTACATAAGGGTTATATTATTATGTCAGCTACTAATTAGGACAGGACCATCTCGAATGTCACACTAATGGGGGAAGGGATGTGAATTTAACATGTGTACCAATAACACTTTGTTTTACAGCACAATAAACCACTCCCTTGCCTGATAAAAAGTATATATATATATATATATATATATATATATATACATATATATATAATATATATTTAGAAAGCTTGTGAGGAAACTATTACTCTATTTTTGGTTTACTTGGATCGCTGTACTTAATAAAGGATTTTCGACTGGAAACAGATTGCTTGCCTTACTTGGATTACTTTCGAATACTTAGTAATTCTGTACAATTATATATTTTTTATTATTATTTATTTATTTTTTTATGTAAGATGAGTTTAAGTTCTCTACTTCTACTACTTTTGTCTGATCTGATTAATATACAGTGATTAACTAGAGATATATGGACTGAAAATCTTCCACACAGAGAAGTTTCTTACACTGGATTGTTTAGGTATACATACACAGCAATTTGCATAAATCTTCCAAGGCCCTTGCTTACACTTATCAAGGGTATCAGAACTTGTCAGAGATTTGGGATGCATGGCTAGGATTAAAAAGGTCCTTGTGGTCATTAACCTAGTAAACACCTGTGAACCTATAAAACACTAACTGCTAAACATTTGTACAGAATAATTTTACATAGTGATTTATATCTTAATACAATGACAGGTGTATGTGTGTGTCTATATATATATATATATATATATATATATATATATATATATATATATATATATATATATATATACATACACACACATTATATATATATATATATATATATATATATATATATATACACATACATACATACATAGTTGTACAGTATATGATAGAGTGTTGTTAATGTCATGCTTAAAAAACAGAATTAAGTTTGAACATACAGAAGACTGAACACCCTAAATATAAAACGCACAAAAGATCGATAAAGGTAATGCAAAGGTTGCGACTTTGAATTCTGTTTGTCTGTTATTTCAAACTAGCTAAACTCAATTCAGAGAATGGGCAACCTATACATTATCACTCTGGAGAACGAACCCAATGCCTGCTGAAAAATGGGATGGATGACTCACTCCAGCATATTGTGGTGCCACGTAGCTCAGACAATAAGGACATTAATGGTCACCATTATTTTACACTCACTAAGCAACACTTTTTCTGTTTACTAAGTACAAAATTAAAATAAATAGAGGATGTTAAAAAAGGAAGACTGTGTGTGCCTGTATGGTGAGATTGACAGAGCAATGCTTTTGCTGTTTAGCGAGTGTGAAATGAAAAGAAACATTTAAAAAAGAAAGAAGCAAAGTATGTGTGTATGTTTCTGCTTCTGTCTGCATGTATGAGTATATGCGTGGTTGCATGCATGAAAGTGTAAGTGTGTGTGTGAGAGAGAGTGAGAGCGATCGACCAGTGGCACCAGTTAAGAGGTATGCATGCCTCTCAACCTCTTAGCTCAAGAAATCTGCATAAAGCCTAAAATAAAGAGAGGGGACCATACCGCTCAACTGTCCAGATTTTTGCCTACTATGTATTAGATTGTACCTCATAAAATTTGTGGTTATCTGTGAAATTGTACAGGACTGAAGTCACTAAATGGCAACATCCATTTGGGTTTTAGACTTCTTATCCTTTAGAAAATGCATACCAACACAAATCCTGTTGTTCTAGCAACTTTCTAAGTTTATAAGAGCAATATTTAAAATCCGTCTCAAATTTTAGACCTTTGCCCTCCATTGTTTTTGAATTTGCCAGGTTTCCTTGAGCTTAGAGTTTGATAGGTATGGGGGTGGGGGACAAAGGCTAAAAAACAACATTTTAAATGTTAAACTGGAACATTACTAGAATAAAGCAATTTGTCTGTGCATGCATTTTCTCAAGGAAATTCTGTCTGAAACTCAAATGTTTGTCATTATTTATTGACTTCAATATCCGATGATAGCCAGTAAACCACAAATTTGATGAGTAAGGGACCAACAAAATGAGGTAACTATCTGGACATTTTTGAATATCTTATAGTTTGAAACATTAGGCTGAGGAACTATTTTACATCAAAAATATAAATAATAATATAGTAATAAAAAATAAACAAGTAAAACATAAGGATTGTACTGACAGCCCATTCTGTAAGCCCAATAATGACCTCCAGGCTATGTGTTACTGTGTAGATAATGCCTTTTCAGTGTTGTAGAGGTGTGAGCCTCAGACCACCCCTGGGCAGGTATTATTTACACAGTAACACAAACCCTGTTGGACATTACTGTTGATTAATTAAGCTAGGAGCTAAGTAGGAAAGGAAAGAGAAAGTTGATGAGGTGAGGGAGATTGAGGGCGAGTAAAGATTTCAGCAGAGTAAGTGGAGGTGAAGGAATGAATGGAGATAGGAAAGGTAATATTTCCATAATGTGATGAGACTGGTGGCACTGACATGAAGTTTGTGTATGTACGTCAGATCTTTGCTTGATAGGCAGCCATCTGGCTTTAGAAAGAGGGTTGTGCAGTGGTGCTCATGGAGAGATATCTTGTGATAAAACTGTATATTTTATTGGTGATGGCTTGTCAGATGGTTGTACTTTTCTTTGATGCTGTGGCACTGATGGGGAGATCACACTCTAGCTGCCCTTGCTGGGGTGCCCCTTTAGGTGAAGAGTGTTGTAGCCCAGAAAACTAGTGAGTTAATTTTCTTGTATGTTTTTTTCAATGTGGTTCTTGACATATTCCCAAGTATTTGAAAGAGGTGGTTGTTTCTGTGGGGTGTTTATTTATATCTGTGATGTGAAGTGTCTTATGAGCTTTGTTGAGGCTTAGATGTATGATGAATAGCACTAAAGATTGTGTTGTAAACAAGTAATCCTGGAGATGAGTTTATATTTTAGAGTGCGACTGCTTGGATTTGAAGATGACCAACCATGTCATCTGCATGTAATCTGATGGGAATGTGTTGTAGTTAGTAAGGGAGTTTATTAATGAAGATGGAGAAAAAGAGGAGTTACAAGGATGGATACCTCTTACGAGTGATGCTGCAGCAGAGACAGGTATTCCTAATTTTACTTTAAAGGATCTGTGGATAAGGCGCTTCAGTAGTAGTCAGAGGTCAACAAGGTTAAATGTGCTATTTATTGATTATATAATAAGATGTCTATACTGTGTGATTACTAGTATAAAATAACAATATAAAGGAGCTGGGGCCTTATTTACAATTATAGGACTAATACAGACCACACTGTCTACCAGTTAGATTTATCTTAGATAATAACTCATAACTATTCTTATTTATCTTATCTTTATTATTTTTCCTCTCTCACACTACAAAAATAAACCATTTTTAAACAAATTCTAAAACCATATTCCCATGATATTACTCTTCCCTTTTGACACTACAAATATGATCCTTCCAATTAATAAATGACTGTATTATTGGACTAAAGTGGAAGGTTAGCCAGCTTGTCTACCCCCCAGTTGCTAGCCTCATAGCACTTGGTATACTCAGGCAGAGTAGCAATTGCCTTATTATAACAGACAATTAATTATTGCTTAGCTCAACACTATCTAAATGAGAAAGATACAGGTGTTCAGCCGGATTGGAGCCTCCTTCTTACAACCAAACATGATCTGTGAGTAACACACATCATAACTACATTCCACACAATACACAGTCAGGTATCATATGCTGATGCTGTTAAAAAGTCCCTGCTTAAGCTTCTAAAAACTTGTAAATCTTGGGCTCAGTGTAAAATAAATTCTACAATATCTACTAGCACTAGCACAGTAGAGTGTCAGCAGGTAATTAAGCAAACCAAATCTAGTTCACTTAGACACCCTTGTAACAAACATGTACTTGTTACTTTCAAGTCCATTGTCAGACACACTAACTTGACTATCCTAAGGCTTGATAAACAAAGGCTGACACTGAGATGCCTTTTAGGATCTCGGCTATCTGACATATCAAGGGCCCTTAAGACCCTTAAGCCAAGCAAATATGATTATGACATGATAGTGATCTGTGTGGGTGTGAACAACATGGTGCATAGAACCCAGAGGGATATGTAGAGAGACACATGACAGAGCTCTCCCTGCATGTCAAAATGTAGGTAAGACCCTGATTTTGAACTGCATACTTGGTGTCATTCTAGGGGGATCCAGTATGTGTCAGTATGGGAGGAGATGACAGTCACTCTTGCTTTGTCAGGGATGGCTTGCACCTCTCATTCCAGGGCTTTTGATTATTGGCTAAAGCCTTTGTTGCCCCATAGTGCCTGTTTTAGGAAAAGCCCAACTAATAGCTTTCCCAACCTAACAAAAACAAATCAAGCGCCAGACCACATCAAGATAACTTTGCTCAATATCTGGAGTGCGGTTAATAAAAGTTTCTTGATTTTTAGGCATGGCTGCACTTGGAGCATGTGCATGTGTGTTATGACAGAAACTTGGTTTAGAAGTACAGAAAGTACTTCCTCTATACCAAGCTTGCAGATGACTCCAGAATAGATGTCATACTCAAGTCCTCTCTGGTATGCAAAATCTCCAATAGAGCTCACACTAGTCAACAACTAGTGCTCAAAAATGAGTTACAACTACAGGATAAGAAGTACAATATCACTGTGTTTACTAAACAATCCCTTCATCCATTTTATAGTATGGACAACACCTTGCTTGATAATGAAAATGTGGTGGCAGACCTCAGAACATGGGTAGACAACTCTTTCATTTGACCATCAAGTTGCAACAGTGGTCAGAAAAACTTTTTTTCTTTACCTAGCACAGCTGATTGAAAAAGGTGTTTCATCTAGATCCAAGGAAGTTCTTACCCGTCTATTTTCTGCATTGATCAGACCTAGTATTGAATACAATGCCCCATTTGAGATGTATCTTTGTAGGCATGTCAAGCAACTGGAAAGACCCAAGAGGTTCTTAAATGAAAACATCATAGGCTT
Organism: Protopterus annectens; assembly: GCF_019279795.1. NCBI lineage: Eukaryota > Metazoa > Chordata > Ceratodontiformes > Protopteridae > Protopterus > Protopterus annectens. The sequence continues at coordinate 48,873,201 of NC_056725.1, forward strand.
AAAAGACAAGAGCTACTGGGAGAGGCTTGATCCTCTATTCAGAGTCCTATACACCTAATGCCTAATATCTTATTGGGCCTTTAGGGAACTAGTAATCCATGACCTCTTATACCTCCACAAACCAAACAGTCCCACTAACATTAAAACCAGGAATCTAAATCTGTTTCAGCAAATAAACAAAACACTGTAGAGAGACAGATTTGTCACGCAATGCTTACCCTTTCTTTGGAACAAACTTTTAAGCAATGTGGTAAACTTTCTTCCCTCTAAAATGATCCACAAAATCACCCCTGATATGAATGGCCTGATGCTCTTTGAAAAAGGAGGTAAGGTCTAAGGGGGTACTGGTAAGGCTTAAATGGCCACAGGGCCCATTTGACTTGTATTTTCTATTATTCTGTGAATCTAGGAAAGGAGAATACCCACTAAGGTACCTTACTAAAAGGATACAAGGAGTAGACAACATGTCTTATGCGAACCAATTCAAAGCATGTTGCTATACTCGGTATCTTACAGACTGCTAAGAGGTGACCTATGTCTGGCATACAAGCCATCCTCTGACCCAATACAGATGGATTTACTGCACATCAGCAAGTCAAATGTCATAAGAAATACTCCGTCTAGAGATATAAACCTCTTCTCAAAATCAACAGAATGGTTTTGAGGGATAGATATATCTTACAGAGGATACCCCTTGCTCTGGAACAGACTCCCCAACCACATAAAAGAAAATTCATCCCTGTCCATATTCAAGCACAGCTTGGTTCTATAGATGGGAAATGGAAAATTTCCTCCAGGACTGCCCCCTGTGCTACTAATGAACAGAGGCAGCTCCTAAATGTTTTATCCCATGCATGTGTCCCTTCAAATTATCTATGGTACGATCCCAGTTATTCTCATTAGGGGTAATATATAATTATGGATCATGGGATGGGAAAGGCCAGTCTTTAACCAAATGGGATAGGTTAATTCAAGTACAGAGAAAGAAACTGTCAAGGCTTAAAATGGTCCTCATGGACAGCTAGCCTAGTACTTACTTGAACTTACTGAACCTTTAACAAGTAGGGTTATAACTAGACCAGTTTAAATGTCTGTTTATGTATAATGTGCAGATGCATGATTTCTATAGACATCTGCTATTTCTGACATGAACATGCTTTCTCTGTTCAGGAGCTCCCTCTGAGAAAATACAACTCTACTGAAAATGTTAATTAGCATATCGACCACTTCTGAGCCACTTCAATAGGGCACCTAGCCCTGTTAATTTGAATGAGGACACAGCTTTTGCTTCAGGATGCCCACTAAAATGGTTTCGCAATATTAAAATTAGCTTTTTCATCTGCACTCTTTGGAGCAGTGAAGCAGTAAATCACCTCATTATATCTTTGGCAGCACCTGGAAATGGCTGGTTTGAAAAAGGTAATGGCACACAGAAAGCCTTAATCTCACATCTGTTTAATTTTTTGATACTGCTGTCATGTCTAGGAATTTCCTTCCACATCCTTCCCAATAGTAATCCAAAAGTCCTGCACAAGCCATGTTTGTTAATTCTTCTGCCCAAATGTCTGAGGATGTAATATCCACTAGGACAATGACTGTTTTGTTGATGGGCTTCTTGATTATGAGTGGCTGACCTACTTCTCTTCTCAGAATGTCCGAGTGTACTAACTCCTGCTCTTGAAGTACAATAGCCCATGCTGTGAACTCCCTAAAATTCTCTAAATGGAGATAGGGAACTTTCATAGTCCTGTCCTCTCCCCTTTGTCAGCTCTCTTTTCACATGAATCTCAGTAAATTTGTAGTCCTTTTTGGGGTTACTTCCTCATTTCCAATGTGCTGCTTACACCCATTGGCTATCAAAGACTGCAACAGGTTTCTAGGTGCTCAGAGTCACTGTTAGTAAACACATTGGTATAGATTTCATCTGGCACTGCTACATTTTTCTTTCCTTGTCACCTTTCCATCAAGAAAGGTATTGGTGAATGGTATAGGAAAAGACCAATGACTGTAGTGAAGTACCATAACAAGAGATGATCTTCCCTATAACAACACAAGACTTTTCAATGTACATTTATTTATTTAATCCTTGTTGATCAGGTTAATCTCCCTAGGTTTCAGGTAAGATCTGTGGTGGTATTTATACTACTAGGGGACATTTGGCCAGGTCATAAGGTATCAGGGGACTTCCCCTACTGGTTTTGCGAGTGGGAGGAACTTGTTTCACATTCACACTTCCTGCTTCTGTTCCGGGCATGGTGACAACTTGAAGAAGCAGGAAAAAATGAGGTAGAGGTACAGCACTACAGCTGTGATGATTCTGAGATGTTGCACAGAGATTAGCCTTTGGAAAGCATGTTGAAAAAAGCAGAAAAGGCAGTTGATAAGAGTCCATTTATGTTTTGAGATAGAAGGTAATCATACTTTCACTGCAGTTATTTGATGTAGTGTCAAATGAGAAAGAGGGGAAGAAAGTTGAGTCATCCAATTGAGTGTATAAGAACACAGACAACGTTATAAGCAGGGAGAAGGTAATCAATCCTGGTATGGATTTAGAAGATCTATTTCATCAGCAGTTACTACAGGGGGAGGAAGAACCAAACAGTGGCTGTATTATTATAACCTTACAGTTTGGAAGGTTGTAGGCTGATTTATTGGAAAGACTTTGTGCAGAGACAGAGCCAGAAAATGATAAAAACATATTGTGGGCAGAGATGTTAAAAAGAACGCAGAAAGAAGATATAAGTAACATAGATAAAGAAGAAACATATGCAGATAAGGTAAAGGGAAAAAGGGGTACAGATGAAGTACAACATATGATGGTAAGAAAAAAAAAGTTTATAGTAAGAGTTTAAAGTAAAGAAGAAAAAGGACTTGATAGACATGAGGTATGGGATAAATTGATTATTCCTTTGGGGACAAAAGCTAATGATGTTAGAGCATTTATTCATATCTACAAAGAGAATTTTTGTGACATTATTTTTGCAACTGCACATGATATGGAGAACTTCTTAGGAAATATGAAAAAAGAAAAGATTGTTTTCCTTGCAACAATCATGTTATAAAAGCTAGTACCAGAGAAGCTAAAAAGAAAATCCATTTACAGTTTAGGAATGAAGGTGAAAAAGAGACTTTAAGACTTTATTTAAATACACTATTTAAAATGTATTGGACATTTTAAAAATATACAATAACAGAGGTCTATGGACTGGGGGATGGGATTTTTCTGTCATTTTGAAAGTTGATAATGATGAGATTATACATATTCTGAGTGTTATAATTGTTGATGGTAATACAGGAATAGTAAGACATTGGGGGCAACTTAAAACCTGTTTCGAAGTTGGTAAAGCAGATCATTTAATTAGTAATTGTGTAAAAAGAAAATGTTATAACTGTTGGGAAACCAGGCATGATGCATATAATGTGTTTTGAAATGTTATAAATGTAATGAAACAAGACACGTGGATGGATTGTAAGAAAGGTAATAGAGAGAAGAAAAGAGGAAATTATGGAAAGGTAGAATGGGCAGGAAATGCTACAAGAAGATTTAACTGTTAAAATGGATGACACTAATTTTCAAAAGCAGACAAAAGTAGTAGTACAAATGAGTATAAAGCATGAAAAATCTAATAAGGAAAGTAAAACAGAGCAGAAATCTGAAATCAGTGATGAAGATATACACTGGAATTTAGTTAAAGGAAAGGAGTATTCTATTGGTAAAAAAGAGTAAGAGAGAAAAAGAAAATCTATTGGAGTTAAAGTGAAAGCAAAAAAGAAAAGGATAAACTTTAATAGTGGATTCCCTTTATGGAATGCTTCCAAAAAGAGAGCAGAATAACTGTATGTAAATAGTTTCAAAAGTTTAACAGGAAGAATACGTATTTTACAATGGTGTAAAAATCTGGATGTGGATATCATTGTACTAGAAGATATAACATTTTTAACAGAAGAAGAAAGATCACAGACTAAGATGCTATGATGAAACATGATTATTTGGAATTTTGGAAAGGATACGTGTTCAGAAATAGCAATATTATGTAATCCAACAGTTAAAATATTGGACATAACATTGGTTATAATGGGAAGAGTTAGAATTCTTGATATAAAGATGGAAGAAACAAGTATATAAAGTTACTGCAATGTATGCCTACACGGCATTCAAGGAAAGAGAAAATATGTTCCAAAAAATTTACAATATGTTTGTATAAACATGTTTATAATAATGATAGGAGAGTTTAATTCAATATAAGAAAAAGAAATAAAAATAATGATATCAAAAATATTAGATGTAATTAGGTGTGGGTAATTAAACATTTGGAAAACTAATACACAAACATATAAAATAGGAGAACATAAAATTGAAATGATTTTTTGATATCCAAAAGTATTGATGTTAAATAAAGGATAATAGAAACAGGTTTTTCTGATCATTTAGCTGTTTGGATAGAAATAAAGGAAGAAGGATCTATATGGTTAGGAAAAGGAATAAAAACATTAAATGAAAATGAATGTAGTGAAACAGGTAAATTTATGATACATGACCTTTGGGATGATCATCTTAAAATGAAAGGATTTTACACAGATTGGACAGAATGATGGCTAACATTTAAAGAACAATATAAAATGTTATAGAAACAATCAAATAGACTGTAGGAGACTAATGAAGTGAAAGTACATGAATTTAAGTGAATAAACATTTGGAAATGAATTACAGAGTATTTTATTAGAGAGAAGGAAATGTACGAGTTAAATCAAAAATAAATAAATAAAACATTTGATATATAACCAGGGATATTTCTTGCAAGGTAAGAAAGAAGGGGCTCCCTATCTACATTAGATTATAAAAGTAAAAATACTATCATGACAGAAATGAAAGCTGAAGAATGTTCAATATGGACTAAACAAGAAGAGACTATGGCAAAAGTAAAGGAATATATAAAGAAGATGTTTATTAAAATATGGAAATAGAAAAGGGATTTGGAGGTTAAAAAACTGACAGAGCAAGAAAACAGAGATTTAGAAAAGAGAATATGTTTAGAAGAATTAAACAAAACACTATCTATGGTAAAAGAAATCCAGCAGCAGGTCCTGATGGAATAGAATACTTAATGCCTAAATAGAGATATGGTAGTAGAAAGGAAGAAATATTTTCTTCTAGTACTTAATGGTTAAATGAAAGATTCAAATGTAAAGAATTTTCTAAAGGAGTAAGTAGGTTTATATGGAAAAATGTGATAAAAATGTTATACAGAAGTGGAGACCAATAGTCCTGAATAATACAGGTTATAATTAAATTTTTATGAAAAAAAAATACAGAAAAGGATGGAAGTAAAAAATAAATATTATAGATGCTACACTATACAGTAGTAAATGAAGAAGTAGTCAAGAAGTGTTATTAATAATTAAAGGAAAAGTACATGATTGTTTAAATAGAAATGAAGTTAAAATTATGATAGGTGATATAAATAAAGCATTTGAGACCATACAACGACACTATATGAAATATAGCAACATGCTATAAGATAATTAAGATAAAAAAATGTATGTGTGACAGCTTATGAACAATAAGAAATTTAAATGTTGGTGAATTGATGGTTAAATGAGGGGGATTAAAGTAGAAAGAGGAATAGGTCAAGAAAGACCCATTATGGAGTATAATGTTTACTTAAGTAATGAATGCCATATTAAATCTTATGAATATGCAAAAAGAGCATTAGGTTGTGTTACAAAGGAAGGAATTACATTCCATCTCATGTTATCTTATGCTGATGATATTATAATAGTTGCAGAAAATACAGAGGGAATGAAAAGAGCTTTAACCCATGTGAATGAATATCTTGAAAAAGTAGGTTCACAACTGAATAAAGAGAAGAGTAAAGGTTTAGGATATAATGGTATAATAGGAGATATGTTTAGTAATGAGACTATTTCAGTTTTGGGTATATGATTTGCTAAATCAGACATAATGGAGCAACAATGGAAAAATAATGGAAAAAATTAACTTGCATGTAATTTTTGGAAATGTATAAGTTATCTTATGCAAAGAAAGTATATTTAATAAATTCAATATTATTAGAGAGAATGACTTACTTAGCAAGGGTATTTAGTCTACCAATGGAATATGAAAAAAATATGTATAATATCATATTCTCTTTTATAGAGGGATCTCATTTGAACCCAATTACAAGGGGTAACTGTATGTTTCTGAAGGACTTCTTCTTTTGGCTTTTTCCCGGTTAGGGGTCGCCACAGTGGATAACCTGTCCACTCACGATTGGCAGTGGAGTTTTATGGTGTTGAGTTGCCAGTCCAGCACCCAACCTTCCACAGAAGGCACACACACACATGCACTCACACCTAGGGCCAGTTTAGTGTGTCCAATCCACCTACAGCATGTCTTTGGGATGTGGAAGGAAACAAAATTTTATAAATCATACAGACTCTATCATTTTTAAATCTGTATAAGATAATTAAATGGATAAAAGAAAATATTACAGGATTAATTGCTAACATATTAAGAGCAAAATATAAAGAGGAATGACAAATATTTCAAAGATTTAAAAGAATTAGAGGATATAGAAATGAAGCTGCAGTGGTGGTGCTGCAGTAGCGTTGTCGCCTCACAGTAAGACGTTGTCCTGTTCGATTCTCAGCTAAAGTGCCTTCTGTGTGGAGACATGCGTGAATGGGCGTACCTTCGTTGAAGGTTGTGCGTCAGGCCTGGCAAGTCGGTACGTAAAAATCTACTGCCAATCATTAGCAGACCGGAGTTCCGCTGTGGCGACCCCTAACCGGGAAAAGCCGAAAGATACAAGAGGATATAGAAATGAAATGAAGATATTATACCAAGAAAAATATTATGGAAAATCAATTTTGATACCATAAAAAGAAAAAAAAGTTATGGTTTATATTATATTATATTAAGTTCACATTTTATAATATTTATCAACAGAAAGATTTGGAAGTAGAAAACGTTTAGGGTATAAATGGAAGAATGAAAAGATATACAAAATATTTGAATGTCAAGACATTCTGTGGAGACTGATGATAAAGAAATTACCTGTAAAATGTAATATGCTTTATAAAAACAAGAAAGAAAAAGTATGCCATTTTTATGAAGAAGCTGAAACTGTTGAACATATATTTTTGAAATGTAAGAGAATAGTCAAATTATGGGAGAAATTAATAGAAATGAATTATTTTGAATAAATAGAAAAAGTAGAGGATGTTCATATGGATAATATTGAATAAATGTGTATTATAACGATAAAGATGAGGAATACGTAAAGAAAACAGATACAACATGTTTAATTTAATGTGAATTACATGGAACCAGAGAATGAAAGTAGTACTGCTCAATGGAAAATGGGATTTGGCGACAATGTTGGAAAAAATAAGACTTTGGTTGTGGAAATTAGAGTAGGGGGTCAGACGATCAAAAAAGCATTAATATGTAAAAAATTATTTATGTGTAAATAGTAATGTAAATAATGTATATATCTTTATTATAATATAAATAGATCTGAAATAAAGGACCATACTCTTTTAAATAGGTGCTGTGAGATCTTTTACATCCACCTACCCTATCACCAGCCTAAGCAGATGGGGCCTTGGTTTAACTTGTCATCTGAAAGAAGGTACACTCAAGATTGCAGCAACCCCCCCCCCCCCCCCCCGCCCATGCTACACTTCATTGTCAGCAATCAATCTGCCTGTTGTGGGAATATAACCTACTGATGTAGTGTTCATTTCTTCAGTAATTTTCTATTTGTGATCCAGAGTATGATACAGGAGAGTGCAGTCATAAAGAATTTATGCCCCACGACAACCTGTCACTTCTACTGCTTTAGAATTTTGTCATTACCTTCCCTATACAGCTTATTTTATTTAATGTTTATTAATTATGGTAATACACTACAGACCTCTTAACTGTCCTTATTTTAGAGGAACATTCCTGTTTTCAGGTCTGATTTACCCCTGCAAGGGAAGTCCCTATTTTTGGAGGCATGTCCCTATTTTCAGCCTTGATTTACCCCTTCACAAATTTTTTTTGAATCTCCACTCATTATGTGTGATTTCTGAAGTTGTCCAGTACACAGAAAACTGCACTACATGACCAGCATACTAGTGGCAACTATACTTAAAGAGAGCACACTTCTTGCATCTCTCTTTTTCTGAAGCAAAAATAAATGACCTTGTCTGGTAGAGTTTTACAATGCAGTTCATTAAAACTTACAGATTTTACACTGTCTCTTTGATAATGTGCATATAGTTCCCACAATCTTACAGAAAGCAGGTAGAGTTGTATGCTGTTTGGTATTCAAATTTTATGCTAAGTAGATATCCAAATTTTTAGCTGAAGTTCCTACTTTTCAAGGGCCTTTGTTCCTATTTTCGATGTCTGCAGGTTGAGAGATATAATGGACTGATCTTAAATGATTCATTTCAGCCATTACCTAACTCAAGAACATGAGCAAAAAAGATAATATAGTATTCAAAATATTACACACTTCATGGCTGCAGGAAACGTAGATTTCAATATATATATACTATTTATATATATATATATATATATATATATATATATATATATATATATATATATATATATATATATATATATATATAGACAATGAGGCAGGATTCACAGCAAGTAAGAGACCACACAGCAAGTAAATAAAAAGGTAATGAAGACATGTAGCCTTTTGGCAAAGTTCTTATAACAAGAGGGGATATCCGTGGAGGAATTATGTGAAATGAAATGGTTATAATGTACATTAATAGCAATATCCATTAAATGAGCATAGAGTATTCCAAAACTGCTTGGAATTTGAGAAGGCCTTAACTGAAGTGATCTAATCACCCAGATTTTTAAACTCAGGAGAGAAAAAAGCATGGCTACTTTCCTTTTGTTGTTGCAAGGCCTGTGGTAAAGTAGTACTCCAATGGTTATGGTTTGTTGTCTGACACGAAGAGCAAGTATTATTCTCATCTTTATTTATCAGTGGACGGGGATAATCCCTGCTATATAGAGTTTCACTTCTAACCTGCTTCTTTAGGTATTTTAACCTGAGATGTCTACTTGCTTACCAAAATAACACTGTTTAACCTTAGGACCTTTATTGTCCTTGGAATCGGTAGCTGACATGTTGATCTGTAAAACCTGCCATAATTCACTGTATTGCCCCCATGGACAGAGATAATTAATTACTTAACTTGCCTTTGTTTGCCAAGATAGTCTGACTACACACTGCACCTTTTCAGTTGATTCCTGGGGAGAAATGCTCCATAGATAAGACAAACAGATTTTACTACAGAGCAATATACATTAACATGATGTACTACATAACATACAGTAAACAATTTTCATTAAAAAGCACTATATGTAATCATGATATACTTTACAATTTTTGTTAGAAAACAATATGCATTAACATGGACTAAATGTGAGCAATAGCTTACACAGCTGTAAGATATGTAAATGGGTATGTCTATAAACATAGGCTATACGTGTTTTACATTCACCTTGTGACTATCCTTTCGCTGAAGATTAGCTGTGGGATTATACAAATATCAACAATTCCAAATTACAGTAAAGTATGCAGACTGCAGTGTAGAATTAAGCATTGACTTTTATTAAAAATAAAGTATGTAGTTCTGCTTTTGAAAGTTCTAAGAAATGTACTAGTAAATGCACTGTTTAGTACTGCTTCCCATTTATTTTATTTATTAGCATGTTTGTTTCTACAGAGACTGCCTGCTCTTTTAATAGTTACTATTATTCTAAAGGGAAGTATAGTGTGTCACTCCCTTCCATACATAGGAACTAAACAATTATATAGTGTCATTCCCTTCCAGTCACAGTAACTAAGCAATTTTTACATATACATTTCCTTATCTAGTGATTTAGTGCCTGTTTAACTATTCCTTTCTTCCTATGGTTTCAGTTAATTGGGTAAGAACTTTGAAATAAACTAATAACCTGAAGATGCCAAGTAAATCTACCAAATAATAAATAACATACAGCATGGCAGAGCTAGACGCCCATGAAGGATCATACTTTCCAAAATTTTAAAAACACACCAATGGTATGAGAAAACACAAATTTAATGTCACTGGATAGTATCTACTATTGCTAAAGATCCTCACAGATAAGTACCCCATTGTGGTTTCTTTCTTTCCTTTTTTCCCCCTTGTAGTCTGTTCTGATGTCATCCAGGAAGGGAAAATATAAGTGTGGGAGGTAGATTCCCCATAAAGACACAAGAAGTGCCTTTTGTGTGGGTGCTACACACAACCATACTCAGTGTGATATTTGTCAGGCATCTGTCCTTAAGACACTTTGCAGACATTTGTTTTCCCTTTCTATTTATCTGGACAACCAACGTCTGAATTTCTTGACCCAAGGCACTATGTGTGAATCCACCTAACCGGAACTTCAGCCACCTCTTAAGAAAAAAAATTAAAAGAGATCATTTCGAATCTGCTGTTGCTAAGGCTGCTGCCTCCACTGGATGACTCCCTCTGGTTGGGTAAAGAATCTGAGCACTGACTGGTGTTGACAGCAGCTCCCCCCGTCACGAGCCAAGAAACTTACACAGAACTGCTACTCACACATCCACTGAAGCTATCTATATGTCTGGTACAAGTGTTCAGAGGGAACCATGGCTGATTATATCTGAAGGGCCTACGGAGATTCCTCCAATTTTAGCAAGGGAAGAGGTTTGTGGTACTCTCATTGAATCAAGATAGGGCTCTGAGCTTCCTAGATTTCTCAAGGCAGGTGTTCCCTTAAAAAGGAACAGAAAACTAAACATGTGTCGACTATTGCTAAAGATCCTCACAAAAAGAGTAGCAGGACTTTGCTTAAGGGATGCTTAATGCCCTCATGGCTGTGAATGTCCACAGGGATTGTCTGTTCCTGCTGCTGATTTTCCCTGGTCATCCACCCAACCTAAGAAGCCAAGGGATTCTGCTTCTTCTGAAGAGCAGTGGGACTTTTGTGATGAATACTTAGCATATTCCTCACAAATATATTCTCCCGTGGCCTTAGGGTCTGATGAACAAAATTCTTGGTGTCCTGATTTTCCCTTTGAGGAATTATCCTTTGGGAATACAGTGGTCTATATGATGGAACACTTTAAATGTGATTGTTTCCAAGTATCAGAGTTTCAAAAGAAGCACTGCGAACTTTTACAAATGGACTTAACCAGACATTCTGCAGTCCCTCTGGTTTTAGCTGCCCTGTAGGGCACATTTACAGTAGCTTCTCAGGCTCTTAAGAAGCCAGACCTAAAATCATAAATAATTATATAAAAGTCCATTGTCTGATCCTGCTGTTGTCTCCAGGTCCACAGATTAGCCATCCAAAACTGCTTTTCTCTTCCAAGATTCTGCCTTCTGAAAAGGACAGCTATGCTATGTAGATGTATGGAAAATAGTGTACACTTCTGCTACCTTGGCTTTTAGAGACATTAATTATCTGATCCACGTGGCAAGGTATGTCCTGGCTCTTCTATCCCAGCTAGGTGGGAGTTGAATGACATTCCTGATTCAGACAGTATATATATATATATATATATATATATATATATATATATATATATATATATATATATATATACTCCGGTAGCTCACCATTCCATTAAATATAGCTGTGATGCAGCTGATGCCTCCTCTAGTGCAGCTGCATTGGGCTCTGTCATGAGGAGATATTCCTGGTTGCACCTGCAGGCTTTGCTGGCGATTACTAAAGCCAAACCTTTGATTCTCCCTTAGACAATCAGAATCTTTTTGGCAATGCTGCTACAGAATTGTTTAAAACCCTACAGGATAAGGTTAATGTTATGAAGGACCTCAAACAAATTTTTGTTTCGCCTATACCTAAGTTCCATAGAAATTATCACCAATTCCCCCTTCTGTTTCACCTGGCTAAGGGCAATCATCATATTACCTGACATGATGGATCTTCTCACATAAGACAAGGGGTCTCTCATCCCACCTTACTTGTCCACACTTCAGCACATTGGTGCCTAAAAGGAATCAAAACCAATTTTCTGAGGATGTGCTTTGGGTTTTGCTGAAGGCCAGAAAACCTAGTACTAGAAAATCTTATGTGGCTAAATTGAAGAGATTTTCTATTTGGTGTCACAAGCATGAGAGACCAAGACCTGCTTTTTGTGGCTGCCCCATGGTCCTTTCTTATTCACACAAATAAAGGACCGTGGCTGCCTCACGGTCCTTTCTTTTTTGTGTGAATTGCTGAAAGCTGGTTTGGAATATTTTTCTGTTAAAGCTTATTTGTTAGCTGGTTCTGCATGTCTGCCTTTGAGTCCACTTTTGGCTTCTAGTTTTGAAGTCAATCAATTCCTAAAAGGGGTCCTTCATATCAACCCCCCCCCCCCCCCAAGAAAGGCTATTCCTCCTTCTTGGGAACTTAACTTTGTCCTTCAAAAATTAACTCAGCCCCATTTTGAGCCTACCTTTTCTTCTTCCCTGCAACATTGTATTTGAAAGTCTGTACTGTTGTTGGATCTCACGTTTGCCAAGAAGGTCTCTGAATTTCAAGCACACATGGCAATTCCTCCTTTTTGTTTTACACAAGGACAGGGTGCCTGTTCATACCAGTCCTCCTTTTATGCCCAAAGTGGTTAATGGTCTGTCCATGAATCAGTCAGTTCATCTTGTCTCCTTTTCTTCCCTCGCCACAGTCTGCCAGTCTGAGGGTACTACACACCTTAGGTTTACATAGACAGCTCAGATATTATTTGGCTAAGACAAAATATGTCAGAAAATTTGTGCAGCTTTTTTGTTTCCTTTCATGCCAAGAAATTGGGTTGACAGTGTCTAACCGAACCATCTCCTTCTGGATCTCTAAGTCCATTCCTTTTTGTTACTCTTTTCATGCTAAGCAGCTTTTCTCTTCTGTTTGTGCTCATTCTACCAAGGCAGTAGCCTCTTCTGGTGCTTTATTCAAGGGTCTGGACGCAAGGTCCATCTTGGAAGCAGCTACTTGGTCTTCTGTTCACACTTTTGCTAAGCATTATAAGTTGGATTTCATTTCCTGGACCAGGGAAATAGGTTTGTGGAGGACTCTTTTCTGCCTTCCTCCTATATTTTCCAGTAGGTTTTGTACTCTCTCAAGAGTAAGGAATACTGCAATAGTGATAAGGATGGACATATTACAGCTGTGTAAGGTCTTACCATAACAGTAAATGTCCTACTAGTCATAGTTGCAATATTCAGTCCCTCCCTCCTGCCCATCTTTTTTTTCTGTTGCCCTACTGCTATATGAGGGGGTTCCCTCTTACGTCCTTATCTCCCTCGGTTTTCTTTCCTGGATGGGCTTGTTCTTGTTTCTCTGGGGTTACTCTGGTTCTCCCGCAGCACTTCATTTTTGAGGATTAGGTATCTGTACATCACATATGTACCTTACACCCTGTGTGTAAGACATATTTCTGACATATGATGCTGGGAACACTTGAAGGCTTTGGTATACTGGCCAGATATTAGGCTATCCTTGGTAGGATATCCCAATAGTAAGGAATAGTGGAATAGTGAGAAGCAGGGCATCTGCTGTTATGGTAAGATCTTACACAACAGTGGGAGTGACCTGTTCCATATTACTGGCACAGGAAAGACAAATGTTTTTTGAAAATAGAAACATAAATGGAAACAACACACCTCCACAAAACATATATGAAGGATAGTGACAAGTAACCTCTGTCTAGCATACAAGGCAATCTCTGACCCCGCCGAGATGGGACTGCTGCATATCTGTAAGTCAAGTTCCACTCGAGTAATCCACAAACACAGCTTCAACCTGGTCTGTGGCATCAATAGGACTTGCTGACCAGACAGATGTGTTCCAGAGACCCCCCCATCTATGGAATAAACTCTCTCTCCACGTCAAGCAGAGTAACTCATTACCCCTTTTTCAGCACAATCTGGATAACTGGATGTGAAATATAAAATACATTCCTGGGATTCCACCCGTGTCCCTGCTGGACAGGGTCATTAGGTGCTGATTTGTCTATGCATGGGCTAAACTCTTGGCTAGGTTTATAAGAGCCTCAGGGCCAATAGCCTAGTAACTTCCTATGATCCTATGATAAGAGAGGGAGAAAGGAGGGAAAACAACCCTTACTATTATATTTGACATATGAATGTTAACAGCATTACACAAACACACACACATACACACACATATATATTGTAGGGGGGGTGTTGACATAAACCACACTCTACACAGAAGTCATGAATTTTCTTCACAAGGATACACTTCCCACACCTCTATCTACACAAATGTACACACAGTCCATGTAGTGTGAGCCGTGACAATGCACCCATGTCTCCACATCATACCATAGTGCCAGGGTATAATGCAGGTAGGCAGGACTTTATGACATATCATGCTATCATATTTACTGTTTGACTAATAACAGAACCCACAGGGTCAGAGTTGCTGGCGCCATGTCAGACTCAAAGCCTGTCACAAGTGGGGTCCCACAGGGCTCAGTCCTGGGCCCACTCTTGTTCGGCATCTACTTTTCTGAAGTACAAGCAAACACAGGAGGGTTATGGCTGACAAAGTTTGCAGATGACTGCAAACTGGGCGCCATAGTCGAAAACACATCTGACACACATATCCTTCAGAAGCGTCTCACAGAAACGGATAACTGGTGCCAGAGCCATGGCCTAAAGTTAAACGCCAAGAAATGCAAAGTCATACCCTTCAGGAAAAACAAGGTTACCCCTAGCTACCATATAGGTGGCAATCCAGTGAGCACAGAAGAAGTTATCAGGGATCTGGGGACACAGGTTGACAGTAACCTTTTGTTTGACACTCACGTTGCTAAAGTAGTTAGGAAGACATTCTACATTGCCCACCTGATCATGAAGGGATTCACATCTAGGTCAAAGGAGGTCATCGTCCCCCTGTACTCATCACTCATCAGACCAATGATTGAGTACAATGCCCCATTCAGAATGTATCTGACCCGACACCTGCAGCAGCTGGAAAGGCCCCAAAAGTTCCTCACCAAAAGGATAAAGGGTCTCAAAAATATGTCTTATGCTGCCCGACTGAAAGAACTTCTGCTCTATTCAGTCGCTTACCACTTGCTCAGAGGTGACCTGTGCCTGACATAACAAGGCCATGTCAAACCCAGATTTGATGAACATGCTTCACCTCAAAAAATCTAGATCCCTCAGAACTACAAGGGCGGGAGACTTAAACCTTGACACGGTTATTAATAGGACGTGCTGGAGGGACAGATTCATCACCCAAAAACTCCCTATGCTGTGGAACAAAATCCCAGTACATGTGAGGCAGAGCACCTCGCTGGCCGTGTTCAAGAGAAATCTTGACCAATGGATGGGAGATCGCAGATATACCCCAGGGATTACCTCAGTGTCTCTGCTTGACAGAGGCACAGCAAATTAATGGGCATAGTTTTCTTCAAACTAAAGGGGTGGCAAAAGCCACAAAACCTCTATGCTAGGCTTATAAATGCCCTTGGGCAGATAGCCTAGTATGAACCTATGAACCTATGAACCTATATATATATATATATATATATATATATATATATATATATATATATATATATATACACATGGGTCTACTTCTATTCACTGACTCCCATTTCGTCGAACTCCCATTTCACTGAAACTTCATTACATCGACAAGCATAAACCAAACAGAGATTCCACTTTGAGATTTACAACGACTTATGCCAGAAACTCCAATCATCTGATTGATAGTGTGCATAGACATTGGAACATTCTCAAATATGATCCAGACATATCAAGTCTCATACCAGATAAATGCCTTTTTTCCTGTCGCAAAGGAAAATACTTGGGCTCTTTTTTCAATCATTTCAAACATGGGAATAGGAAGGATAACTCTAATATGATCCAAACAACATTGACAGGGGATCCACTGATAGGCTGTTACCCTTGTGGACACTGTACAAACTGTGACAAGATCAATAAGTCAAAACAATTTTCCAGTAGAAATTGCCCAGTAGTTTATGATCTTAAATTCTTTGCAAACTGCAGTACTGACTGGGTCATTTATTTGGCCACTTGCCATTGTGGTTCATTTTATGTTGGACAAACGTCCAGACCACTAAGAATTAGGATTTCTGAACATATCAGCAACATAAAAAACAAGAGACAGAATAATGCATTATATAAACACCATTTAATACATGCTTCTGCCAAATATACTTTTATCATAATTGATAGAATTTTTGGTAACAAGCACAACAAAACTGGGCTGCATTCTATCTTAAACACCAAGGAAAAGAAGTGGATAATTAAACTAGAGGGATTATTCCCACCTGGTCTAAATGAAAATCTTTGATTGAACCAATCAGATTAATGATGAGTGTGTATATATGCTTTTGCTCACCACAATGAATGTAATTAACACTGAGGAAGGCTGTGTTTTTTTCCTGCTGAAACTGGTCTGTTTTTTATTTTGTAATGGTCTAATTTATTTCATTATAATAAATCCTGGAACACTGTATGCTGGCTCTGCTTTTTGTTTTGGACTTTGACTTTTTGTTGAGCCGTGCGTTTGCCCCACGTGCAGATTAATTTCCAATTGGTTATATACCTCACCTAAGTGTCATGTATAATCATAGCCTCACCTCAGGCTTCGTGCCCACTGAGTGGCACACAGCTACACTTATCCCACTCCACAAGGGGGGATCCACCTTGGATCCCCAGAAATACTGTCCCATCAGTCTGACGAGCCTGATCTGCAAGGGCATGGAACGCATTATCATGGAACTTATAAACAAAGACATTGGCAACCTTCAAACACTGGACCCCACCCAGTTTGGGTTCTTGAAGGGCCGATCTTGTCTCCTGAACCTGATTGATGACTTCTAATCAGTATCCAGAGCTGTGGACGAGGGTAAGGCAGTCCACACAGTCTATCTGGACCTCGCCAAAGCCTTCAACACCATCCCCCACTCTGGAATCATAGATTAACTTACTAAGCTGTGCATAAATCCCTGCGTCACTCGATGGGTTGCCAACTGGCTTACTGACAGAAGCCAGACTGTAAAAGTAGCCAACTCCAAATCCAGCTCCAGACAAGTGACAAGTGAAGTACCTCAGGGTTCAGTCCTGGCACCACTCTTGTTTGGCATCTACTTCTCTGAAGTACAGGCCAACACTAAGGGGCTCTGGCTAACAAAGTTCACAGATGACTGCAAACTGGGAGCCATTATTGAAAACCCCAAATGATGTGGATATTCTACAAAAGGGCCTTACAGAAACAGATGCTTGGTGCCAGAGCCATGGGCTCAAGCTTAATGCCAAGAAATGTATAGTTATCCCCTTTGGGAAAAAACATGTACCCATGAATTACCCAGAGACTCCCCATACTCTGGAATAGACTGCCCATACATGTCAAGCAGAGCACCTCCTTGGCCCTATTCAAAAGGAACCTTGACAATGGGATGGGAGATAGGACATTTACCCCGGGGATCACTTCAGTCGCTCTGCTAGACAAGGGTCCAGGGAAGTAAATATTGTGGGAAGAAATATCCAGGGAATTGTTATGGCTAGCCTTGTATAGGCCATAGGGCTGATAGCCTTGTACCAACCTATGAACCTATGAAATACCATGTGATATCAAATCCCACAATGTCTGTCAGACATTACTACAATAGAACATAAAATACCATGTGATAGCAGATCCCACAATGTTTACTAGATGTGGCTAGAATATAACATGGAATATCATGTGATATCAGCTCACAAGATGTCTATTAGACACGGCTAGAATATAAAATGAGATACCATATGATATTAGATCTCACAGTGTCTGTCAGTGATTTCAGGTGGAAATATATCATGTCCTAAGATCATTCTCAAACTCCTTTAAATGACACTGGAAAAAAATTGAGCAAACAATGATCACCAATGGCTGTGGTAAATCTGCCTCACATCCGGAACCCTGTGTATCACAAGGGTGGGAGGTTGGCACAGTGGTTAAGCTGTTAACCTTACATGCACAAGGTACAGGGTTTGATTCTCACATGGGGTAAATGGCTGGGCTTGGAATGGTCCACAAGGAGAGTTAGTATCAACTCTCTTGTTACTACAGGTGTACATGTAGGACTGCCCATACACATGGTCCTGGGTTCAAATATGGCATATTCCATACAAAAAATAAGTCTCAGGATGAGCAAGTGCTAAGAAAACAGGATGCAAGGAGATAGCTGTGTCCTCAGTGTTAAGGCAGAGGTCTAACTTCACTACATTTTTATTTGTGAAAAATGAAAAATAAAAACACTTAAACATTACAATATTAAACAATTGAAAACCTCAGATGTTAATTCTTCTTCTATGAAGGTAATAAAGAAACAAATGCAAACAGGCTTAGTCACTGAAATAACTCAGCTTAAATTTATGATAAGCACTTTCACCTACCAAATGGACTTCATCTGATTAACTTTTCAATAATAGCTTGAACCCATGAAAAACTAATAGACACACAAAAAGTACAAAGCATCATAAATCATGATTGACAATCTCATACATAGTAATGAGCCCAGTTTACAACTAAAAGCTAGCTTGATGTGGCAAGTCATATTTACTCACACAGAATTATATTATGATGTAATTACTCTCTACTTATGTTTTACCTGTTGTTTCTTAATGATTTAGCTTAAACTCATACTGTACAGTATGCCTTTTATATAACTGATTGTCCAATTTATCCTGAGTTAGTTGTCTAACTTTTGTTCCTGGGAGTACTACTAATGTATTGTAATTATGTATGTTCAATGTGGAGCTTTTCTCTCCAGGCATCCGCTGAAAAAGGACATTTGTCCAGTCGGACTTTCCTGGTAAACAAATATAAAATAAATAAATAAATAAATATTTTTTTACAATACAAACTAACATAAGAAACAGAAAGAATACTAATAAAACAAAGTCCAAATAAAGTGAAGTGGAGAAATAGTAATTAATTTCTAGTCTGTCTCCTGACAGAGACAAGGTGTCATAAAACCTCCTTCACTAAAGGCTATTTAGCACAGAGGTGATAAGATCCTTCCAAAAGGAGTGCTAAATTAAAAAAGAAAAAGAAACAAAACAAAAAAGTCAGAAACCTAAAGTGAATGTGTGTGTGTGTGTGTGTGTGTGTGTGT
Organism: Protopterus annectens; assembly: GCF_019279795.1. NCBI lineage: Eukaryota > Metazoa > Chordata > Ceratodontiformes > Protopteridae > Protopterus > Protopterus annectens. The sequence goes on from NC_056725.1 coordinate 48,892,373, forward strand.
GTGTGTGTGTGTGTGTGTGTGTGTGTGTGTGTGTTTGTATGTATGTGTGTGTGATGACAGGCATATGAATCAAGAAAACAGCATCTACTATAGTAACACTGGAAAAATTAATTCTAAAAGAAATCTAAATAAAAATTGCAATCATAAGTGTATAAAAACAACAAAAAAGAAAAGCACTTTCACCCATGTGGCTTCATCAGATCACTGTTAAAAGTGAGCATCCATAAAATCGATCATACACTAAAAACAGAGGAAAAAAACAATCAAATGTGTGGAAAAATGCAAATGACTATGCATATGTATAAGCTGTAGCAGAACAGAAAACAAGCAGAAACAATCATTCTTTTTTTCACTTTTCACATTTTGGACATGATCAGGATAGGTCCACTTGAGGGGAACTGTAATGCCACTCATGAAAATGAGCTAGAATGGCAAATTCACCCTAAACGCCTGCAACCCACCTTAATTCTGCTTTTTCAATTAAATACATTTTTCAGCTTCAGAAACTGGACCAGAGATTATTTTATTAATGGTTTTGACATGACATGTTTGCTCATTTCTTCGCTTTACATGGACATTTTTTATGCCTGTACATTTGATAGTTTCTGCAACTGGAACCACTAAACAAACTTAGAATTAGCAGAGTAAGCTGTAAAATTGTGGTTACTAATGCAGACAATGATGTTAGGAGTACAGATGAACCTCAAATTGTCAGTGGGACACCAGACATTATCCAATATGGTTAAGAATGGGCTCATGATGTTACATTTATTGACCTACTGCCCTGAGACTTTCTAGCTATAATTTACTATGAAGGGGCACTAGTTAAAGCACAGACTGATAGAGGAATCATAACAATAACATTGGACAGAAAGAATGGTACTCTTGTTGACATACATGGTTACAGGGGCTATCATAATTATACAAGTGCACGGAGGGGGGGGTCATTGTATGTCAAACTTATTTAACAGCAGCTCATCAGCACAACTAGCATCTGTTAATGCTAACAGGCTAAAACCTTGGTTGTTACTATTGTGGGATTTTACAGGTATCCCAATTCAACAGTGGTAGAACAAAACATATCTGTGGCTGAGAGTGCCATCTGCAAGACTGGCTTGCAAAGAGGAATGACTAGTGCTCACCATAAGAAGTGTGAGGTATTAACTAGAAATTTTCTACAATTGTTAAGCATCTGGTTGGCTTTGTTTGTTTCCCACTCTCCTTCCCTGTTGGTATCCTGTTTTTATACTTGGTGGCTTTGGAGTTGCCCTCCCCTACTGTAAATTTGATCTGGGACACTCCTCCCAGTCTAGTGTCATTACCTCATTCTACCTAATCCACCTAAAAAAAAAAAAAAACATTTTTTCTAAGCTTGTTTCCTGCCTTTCCTGTAAGTCGTCTAGTTCAGATACAGATTTGTTGTATCCAGGACTGTTTTTAACCTTCTGAGCCCCCAAGCCATTCTGTGTTGGAGGGAAGCCTTCTAGCTTAAATTTTGTTTATTAGCACTAGCCAGTTTTCTAGTTTCAGATCTCAAATCTCTTTCTTTGAGCTCAGCACTTGTTCAGAACTCATTGTAAGCACTAAATAAGCTGCAAATTACTTCAGCACTCAACTTTCCTCACTTGTCTAGAGGAAAACAGTTTTAGTACTAAATAAATAAGCACCTATCCAAGCATGTCTAAGGGTCAGCTCCCAGTGTTTTCTCCTGTCTACCTGATGAATCTGGTCATCTTGGGGAAATGCAGAAATTGTCTCATGTACACAGACAACCCTCTCCTCCTACCACCCAACATTACAACCTGTGAGAGATGCACTCATATAGCCAAATTGGAAGCAAAGCTCTCTTCACCCAAGACTGGACTAGACAGTCAAGAGGAGAATGTAAATTGCACCACACCACACTTATCACACAGTCCCTCAAAACCTACACCACCAAAACATACACAAAGAAACACAAAACACACACCTGCATTCAGAGAGGCTCTCAATAAAAATCTACCCAGGCAACAGGGACCTCCAAAGCAGAAATGCAAGCAACCTCCATCCCCCAACACAACCCAAATGACATGTAGCCCACAAACTCAGTGTACCACTCAACCACAACCCATAAGGCATAACAACGTACCCAACACTTTAGTCAAAGGTGACCCTATAGTCAGGCACACTAATGTTCCACTCACCAGGCTAAACAAGAAGAAAGTTACTGTCACCTGCCTGTCAGGTGCCAGGAACCGCCACATAATGCACGCACTCAGGTCACTCCACAACAAGTACAAATTTGACTCTGTCATTGTCCATGTTGGTGTGAATGACCTGAGACATACCTCCCTGGACTACATGAAAAGAGACATGGAGGAGCTGTCCGATCTTGTAGCCCAGGCAGGTATGACCCTAGCCCTGAGTAGCATCCTGCCATCACCCAGAATGATACCACAGTACAAGGACAAAATGATTGACTTCAACAATTGGCTAAGCTTCTGCTGTCATTCTAAGGGGATTCAGTATCTGTCTGCCTGGGATGACATGATAGACAAACCACGATGCTTTGCCAGAGATGGCCTGCACCTGTCGCCCTTGGGATTCCGGATACTGGCTAAGGCTCTTGCCACCTCTATAGTGCCTTTTTTAGGCAAGGTTCAAATGACCAATTCACCACTGTAACAGGTACAAGCAAGTAAAATCTGAGCGTAATGCTACTTAATGCTAGTAGTCTAAACCTCAAAATGCACTCACTTGAGGCACTCCTTAAAATGGAGAACATCGACATCTGTGCAGTGACAGAGACCTGGTTCAAGGCTCCAGAGAGCACCTCTGCATTACCAGGCAATAATTCATACCACACCTTTTGGCTACCTAACCTGGACCGAAACACTAAAGGTGGAGGCGTGTCCATATTCATTAAGGATATCCACACGTCCAGGCTAGTTGCTCAGCATAATACATCTGAGATTATCCAAGTGCAACTAACTCTGGGCAAGACCGCAATCCACATTGTAGCTTGCTACAGATCCCCCACCATGCCCCAGGGATTCCCACTCCTCATTTCTTGATACACTGGAAAATATTAGGGTACAATCTAACACCCTAATAATGGGCGATTTCAACTACCCCACCATTAACTGGGAAAACTACTCGTGTACCAACTTTTGTGCTCAACGTTTTCTGGAATTCATAAATTCCAGTGCCTTGGATCAACTTATCTACACCCCCACCAGGGGCAGCAATATCCTAGACCTGGTCATTACCAACATGGGCAACCGGTGTTCCACAACAGAGGTCAGTTCCTCATTGGTCAGATCCGACCACAAGCTAATCACCCTAGACATCCAGATCTCACCCCCACCCCCCATTAGGGAAACCACTGTAAAAAATGTCTCCAAAGCCAACTTCACACTTCTTAAGACAGAAGTGGCAAACTTCACGACACCCATGCTGATGGACAATAGAGGTATAACTGCTGAATCCTATACAAATGCACTTTGTAAGCACTTACATGAGTGCATGGATCATGCAATCCCTAACAGAACCAATATACTATCCTCCAAAAAAAGGAAGCCAATCTGGTGGGTCCCCCTGCTATAAACAAACTCCTCCAAAGCTAGTTATGAAAACAAAATTGCCACCGATTCTAAAGACAACCACAATGCATCCTATATCTATGTCAAGAATCTCAATGGTAACACTCAGATCTGCTCTGAGTTACAGCACAATGGCACTAAATATACAGAACCAACTGATATTGCCAACAACTTGGCAGATAGGTTCACTGCTAACTTTACCCCTGTCTCACCCCTAAAGGGCCTATCTCTATACCAGAAGAATGCAAAATTCCTGTAATCACGGCTGCACAGGTAAAAAACACACTGTCCAAAGCCAAGAACACAGCATCCATGGGAACTGACAACATCCCAGGCTGCGTTCTACATGAACCATAGAACGAACTGGCATCCCACCTAAGTACCATGTTCAATCATAGCCTCTCCTCAGGCTTTGTGCCCACTGAATGGCGCACAGCAATGGTTATCCCACTCCACAAAGGGGGAGCCACCACGGACCCTGGGAACTACCGCCCCATCAGCCTGATGAGCCTGGTCTGCAAGGCTATGGAATGTATCATCATGGAACTTATAAACAATGACATTGGTAATCTCCAAACTCTGGACCCTACCCAGTTCGGGTTTATAAAAGGCAGATCATGTCTCCTAAACCTGATAGACTTCTTTGAAGCAGTCACCAAAGCCGTAGATGAGGGTAAGGTGGTTCACACAGCCTATCTAGATCTTGCCAAGGCTTTCGACACCATCCCTCACTCTGGAATTATAGATAAACTCACTAAACTAGGTATAAATCCCTATGTCAAAAGATGGGTTGCCAACTGGCTCACTGACAGAACCCACACTGTGAAAGTAGCAGACTCTAAATCCAACTTCAGGCCAGTGACAAGTGGAGTACCACAGGGTTCAGTCCTGGGTCCTCTCCTGTTTGGTATCTACTTCTCTGAAGTACAGGCAAACACAGAAGGTTTTTGGCTAACAAAGTTCACAGATAACTGCAAACTAGGAGCCATAATCAAAACTTCTAACAATGTGGACGTCCTACAAAAGGGCCTCACTGAGACAGATGCCTGGTGTCAAAGCCATGGCGTCAAGCGCAATGCCAAAAAGTGCATTGTCATCCCTTTTGGAAAAAACTCTGTACCCATGAACTACCACATAGGTGATAGTCTACTTAACACCAAAAGTGTAATAAGAGACCTTAGGACACAGGTGGACAGTAGTCTCTCCTTTGATAATCACATTGCCACAGTAGTCAGGAAATCCTTCTACGTGGCACAACTCATCACAAAAGGTTTTTCATCCAGAAAAAAAAAAGAGGTCATTGTTCCCCTCTACTCAATCATTAGACCCATTATAGGGTACAACTCCCCTTTTGGTATGTACCTCACAAGACATCTACAACAACTGGAAAGGCCGCAGAAATACCTCACAAAGAGGATTACCAGCCTAAAACAGATGCCCTACGTAGACAGTCTCAAAAAACTCCAGCTTTACTCTGTTGCACATCGCCTACTCAAAGGCGATATCTGCCTAACATACAAAGTTATGTCAAACCCAGAGCTGTAGGACATGCTCCACTTAAAGAAATCCCAATCCCTCCGAGCTACACGCTGTAGGGACCTAAACCTTGTCACCACAATAAACAGAACATGCTGGACGGATAGATTCCTGTCCCAGAGACTTCCCATACTCTGGAACAAACTACCTATCTATATCAAACAAAGCTCCTCATTAGCACTCTTCAAGAAAAATCTTGATGATTGGATGGCAGATAGGAAATTCACCCCGGGGATCACTTCTGTGGCTCTGCTTGACAGGGGCACAGGAAAATAATTTTCTTGGGTGGCAAAAGCCAGGGTACCATTTGGCTAGGCTTATATAGGCCCTAGGGCCAATAGCCTAGTACCTACCTATGAAAATGGCTTATCCCAGCATTGCTAATTTTATTACAAGGGCCAAAAAATAGTTTTGGACATAGTTTTATCAAGTTCAGATATAAAACATATGTGATGTGTCACCATCCAAGCAGTTAGGTTCAGTGCATCACATCAACATTATATGGACTGTGGAAGAAAGTAAAAGTGAGGCAATTAAAAAAAGCTAAGTAGGTTATATTATAAAGATAATTTTATAGCAAAGAATGAAAAGTATAAACCTGGAACAGACAAGATGAATTTTCTTAGCTACAAGCTAAAGACACCTAGGAAATAAATAAGTTATTCTTAATTTTCTTTTGGCTGCTGCTGTTAGGGGTCACCACAGAGGATCATTTGTTTCAATTTCTTCCTGTCCCCTGCATCTTCCTCTGACACACCAGGCACCTGCATGTCTTCTCTCACCACAGTCATAAACCTTATCTTAGGCCTTCCTTTTTTCCTCTTACCTGGTAGCTCCATCCTTAACTTCCTTCACCCAATATACCCAGCAGACCTCCTCAGCACATGTCTAAACCATCACAATCCCGCCTCTCTGGTTTTATCTCCAAACTGTCCAACCTGAGCTGACCCTCGAATATACTCATTTCTAATCCTGTCCATCCTTGTCACACCCAATGCAAATCTTAAAATCTTTAACTCTGCCACCTCCATCTCTGACTCCTGTCTTTTCATCAGTGACACCGTCTCCAACCCATATAACATAGCTGGTCTCACTACCATCTTGTAGACCTTCCCTTTCATGCTTAGTGGTACCCGTCTGTCACAAATCACTCCTGACACTCTTCTCCACCCTGCCTGCAGTCTCTTCTCTTCTTCACCTCTCTTCCACACTCACCATTACTCTGAACTGCTGATCCCAAATATTTAAATTGGTCCGCCTTTGCCAACTCTACTGCTTGCATCCACACCATTCCTCTGTCCTCCCTCTCATTCATAAACATATATTCTATCTTAGCCCTGCTGACCTTCATTTCTCTCCTCTCTAGAGCACATCTCCACCTCTCCAGGGTCTCATCTACCTGTTCCCTACTCTCACTACAAATGACAATGTCATCCGCAAACATCATAGTCCATGGGAACTCTTGTCTGATCTAGTCTGTCAACCTTTCTTCACCATTGCAAATAAGAAAGGGATCTGAACTGATCCTTGATGTAATCCCACCTCCATCTTGAATGCATCTGTCAGTCCTACTGCAGACCTCACCACTGTCACACTGCCCTCGTACATATCCTCTACCACTGTTACATACTTCTCTGCCACTCCCGAGATCCTCATACAATATCAACTCCTCTCTGAGCACCCTGTCATATGCTTTCTGTAAGTCCACAAAGACACAATGCAACTCCTTCTGTCCCACTATATACTTCTCCATCAACACCCCCAGAGCAACTACTGCATCTGTGGTGCTCTGTCCTGGCATGAAACCACACAGCTGCTCTCTAATCGCCACCTCCCTTCTTAAACTAGCTTCCACTACTCCTTCCCTTAACTTCATGCTGTGGCTGATCACTTTTATCCCACTGTAGTTACTACAGCTCTACACATCACCCTTATTCATAAAATTCTGTACCAATACACTTCTCCACTGCTTAGGCATCTTCTGGCTTTCCAAGATTCTGTTAAACAATGTGGTTAAAACCCCCACTGCCATCTCTCCTAAACACATCTATGCTTCCACAGGTATGTCATCTGGACCAACAGCCTTTCCATTCTTCATCCTCTTCATAGCTGTCCTTACTTCCTCCTTGCTAATCCATTATACTTCCTGATTCACCATACCCACATCATCCAACCTTCTCTCTCCCTCATTCTCTTCATTCATTAACTCCATAAAGTACTCTTTCCTTCTGCTCAACACACTCTCTTTGCTTGTGAGTATGTTTCCCTTTGTTTAGGAAATAACCAAGTTATTAAGACCAAATATCTAATTCCTCAATATGTCCCCATCACATAATCATATAAATTCAAGGTAAATATTATATGATAAAATTTAGAACTTAACAGACTTTCTATAAAGAAGAAATACAACTGCAAAATTGCTAAGTAATAGCCCCTGGAAAGAAACTTAGAGAGATCCAAAAACTGTTGTTCTTATTTATAAATCAGGATGGCAAAACATATGAGGGATAAAAAGTAGTCTTTTTTACAAAGACAGAAGGAACTATTAAGATATCAAACGGGATAATTGCTTTGGGGCAAATAGCCAGTGATCTAACAATACTGCTACAAATGTGAAAATATTTTCAGAATACTGTGCTGTGCTGACTTTTTTCTCTACAAAACACAATACTGCTGATGGATACTAGTAAAGTAAATTGTGCATTTACCATTGAGAGCACAGTGTCTGATTCTGTAATGAGAACCAGGGTTGGTTGAGCTGCTGGCTATGAGCTGGATGGTTGTTTCTTGGGATGGATGAGTGATAAATAAGTACCATGTCAAGCACATTTATCAAAAACTGTGAGAAATTAGTTTTCTACCTGATATTTAGAAAAGAGCAAATATTTCTCCAATAAACAAGGAAGGAGATACTATTGATCCAGGCCAGTAGCGTCAGTAAAGTATTCAAAACAGTACTAGTAAAAATGGTTTATCCAAATGTAGTATAATTTAGGGATTTCACCTAATATGATTTTTGTACTGGTATTTTAAGATGTACAAATGTAATACATTTCTGTACTTCATTTTTAAAAACTTTGAAAAGTAATGTAGCAACTATTACATATTTAGATTTAATCAGGAGTTTTAATTCTGACCCACATGAAGCTATATTAAAGGTAATGAAAAGTTACAATATTAAACAGATATTCATTTAATTGGATTCATAGTTGGATAAGGAGTAGATAATCATGTTTAAGGATTAGAACTTGCATCTCTAAACCACTTCTATATAGAAAGAAGTACTGCAGGGCTGTATCCCCACTCAAGGTATTCATGACTACTATGCCAAAATCGCTATTACATTTGACTCAAGTTGTGGATAATGCCATGGAGTTACATTAGTAATATGTGTGGTAGGACCACAATAATATCTAGCTTAGTATCAAGAAATGTGTGGTATTACACCCAGGACTGGCAATCAGATTGTATCCATATGCCATAAATTGAAATGTCATACATAAAGTTAAAGTTTTTTAGGGATCTGGGAGTATTGGTCAATACAAATTTTGATCTCAGTACTATTGTTAGTTCTGTACATTGGAGACCCTTCTTGGTGATAAATCTATGATAAGGACTGTCGCTCAAGGAATGGAAGTGTACTAAAACCGTTGTATTTATCAGTGATAAGGCCAATGAGAGAGTATTGCTCCAATATTTGTTCACACACAGTGAGTGATTCTAACATATCAGAAAGAATATAAATGATTACATTAAGAAGATAGCTTCACAAAAACGTATGAATTATGAAGAATGCTTAGTAGTTGCATTCTGTTTACAACAGGCTGAAAAGAGGGTATTGATAGCTTTTCTTGATAATGGGACTGAGTCAAGAAAAAAATGAAATTAAATTCTCTCAGAGATATACAATACCAACTAAGAAAATTACTTCTACAACACTGTATCAAGCAGATGGAATACACTTCCAATTAACATCATGCAATCCAAGAACTAGGATAAAATTAAATGAGACCTGGACTGATATTTCGGTGATGTATTTTTTAATGCAAGACCAAAACAGAGCAGGCTCTGATGACCCATAACACTAAAACATTCTTTTTTTGTGGCAGAAATCTATAAGGGCTGTGCAAATTTCAGAGGGTTCAGCTGTCCAAGCATCTTAGGCTGAACCAAGAAAATATTGATTTCCTCACACTGTTTTATACTTCTGATTCTAGCTAGCCAAAAGATCTAAATAAAACCAAACTGTTCATTATGGCTGATTCTCAACTCTGTGTTTCTTTAGATGAACCCAACAAGAGTGTCAAGCTACATGAAGACAATACAGGGGCTCACAGACAGACAGATGGACACACACACACACACACACACACACACACACACACACACACACACACACACACACACACACACACACACACACACACACACACACACACACACCTTTACCAAAATTAGATATTAAACTTTCAACTTCTCAGAATGTTGCTCTTTCTGTGACGGTTATTTTTGAATATATTCCTCTCCACTTCTTAGCACTGTTCATACTTTAATTGGTAAAGGAATCTTCATTCTTCTTCTTAGAAATTGATAGCATTTAGGTTGAAAATTTCATAAACTATGAGATCTAGAACAAGATACCGAGGAAGTCACATTGCTTGTAATTTAGCAGAGCTGAATGAGATAAAGTTAGTTTAAAGAAGGTGGGCAGATAAAATGTAAGCCAGTGATTTTTGGTTGTTATGGGTTCTACTAGACTATAATGCATGCAAATCCCAAATTATATTTTTTGTAAACTTTCACAGTCATACCTTAAAAACTGTATAACCTAGACATATATTGTTAGCACATTTTGGTTAACCAGACATAAGCTTTCACATGACAACAAGAAATTCCTCTATAAAAAGAAAGTTATGTACTCACCATAATGTTCCATCTGAGTAGCTCTACTTCATTTGTCTTCAACCTGTGTCTCCTCAGATCCATATCGGATCTGACACAGCTGCATTTTTCAGCTACGGCTCCAAGCTCCATGCTCCTCCCCTTACTCATAATGCCCCTGTCTCTCTTCTCCCTTGAGATCGAGTTTGATCCACAACAGGTAAGAGATACCCAACCTAAAAACACCTTATCCTCCAACACAAACATAATGAATGAACTTTAGCCATGGCAGAAGCAAAGATCCCAGCAATAAGTGTTCGGAACCAAGAATGTGTCATATCCCAAAGGATAAGGTTAGGGGGAAGGAGGGGGGCAATGGTTGAAGACAAATGAAGTAGAAATACTCAGATGGAACATTATGGTGAGTACATAACTTCTTTATCTGAAGTAGTTTACTTCATTTGCTCTTCAACCTGTGGTACAGGGTCCACAGCTACCTAACTCTTGGGAGGCCCTGATGGAAGGATATTCTGGAGCACCGCAGAACCAAAGGATGCTCTACTCCTAGAGACCAAATCTCGTTTATAATGAGAAATAAAAGTATGAGATGAGGCCCAAGTAGCAGCTGACCAAATCTCATCCAAAGAGACCCTAGACCAAAAAGCCGCTGACGTAGCCATTGACCAGGTTGAATGAGCCTTCACTCTTACTGGAAGAGACAAACTTTTATCTGAATAAACCCGGCCAATGCATTATGAAATCCAGAAAGCAACAGTCACTTTTACGGCAGGTTTACCTAAGAAGGGCTTGGCATAGGACACAAAAAGCTGATCAGACTTATGTAAAGGTTTAATCCTGTGCAGATAAAACCTCAACTGCCTGTGAACATCCAGTAAATGTAATTTGTAGTCCCCTTTGTTCTGGTAGTTCAGAAAAATTACTGGTAAGTTAATAATCTAATTAATATTGGCCTCCGAGGCTACCTTGGGAAGAAAGGACAGGTTAGTGCATAGTGACACTTTATCCTTGTGAAACATCATGTAAGGACTTTGATAGAAAGAGCTTGAAGCTCCGACACCCTCCTAGCAGATGTAATGGCAACCAAGAAGGCAGTTTTCCAGGTCAAAAACTGTAGATCCACAGATGCCACAGGCTCAAAGGGAGGAGAAACCAATGCCTGCAACAACAAAGGGAGGTCCCACGGAGGAATGGGTTCCTTAACCGGGGGTCTGAGAAGAAAGGCACCTTTGAGAAAAGATTTACAAGTTTTGAAGAAGCCAGCAAAGACATGTCTACTTCAACATGAAAATTAGAAATGGCGGCTAGTTGAACTTTCACCGTTGAGGAACTAGCGCCTTGATGAAAAAAAGCTAGGAAGTCTAAAACTGCTGAAAGTGGTGCAGTGAAAGGGTACAAAGATCTCTGAATGGCCCAAATAGAAAAACGTTTCCATTTACTCCGGTAAACCTTTCTAGTAGACGATTTATGAGCTGTCATCAGAATGGATTTGATGGGAGATGACAGACCAGGAGTCCTAAGAATCATGGGAACTGGAGCAGCCAAAGCTGTAAGATTCATGCTGTCCAAATCTGGATGAAGAATCTCAGAGGAATGTGAAAGCAGATCAGGGACCAGATCCAAGGCCCATGGTGGAACAACTAGGTGAGGCCTGAGTAAGGGAAACCAAACCTGTCGAGGCTAGAATAGGGCAATGAGGATCACAGTGCTCCCCAGCCTTCAGGCTTTCTGCAGAAACTTCGACATGAGGGGAAGAGGAGGATATGTATAAAGAAGCCCGGGAGGCCAAGCATAGATCAGAGTTCCTCTGGGGGCTTCCCGCAGTGAGGAGTTCAGAGTGAAAAACTCGCTGCATTTCACATTGGAAGGAGATGCAAAGAGATCACAGCAAGGACGACCCCACTCTAGGAAGATCTGTTCCGCTGCTGAAGGCTTCAGAGACCACTCATAAAACATCAGGATAGATCTGCTAAGCCCGTCTGCTAAGATGTCGGACCATCCCGGGATGTGTGTTGCTACCAGAAAATGGCCAGTGGAGATCGCCCATTCCCACACTCTCATGGCCTCTCAACATAAGGGATAAGATCTGGTTCCCCCTGTTTGTTGATATACCAGTCCACTGACATGTTGTCCATCTGAATTGGGATAGTTCCCAGAGGAAGATTAGCATGAAGGGCCTGCAATGCAAGAAGAACCGCTCTCATCTCCAGAACATTGATGTGCAGATAGGTTTCAGAAGAGGACCACATGTCTTGGACTGTCCTTCCTGAGCAATGCCCCCCAAGTAGGGAGGCATCCGTGGTCACCATGTTATGGGGTAAAAGAGGTTGAAAAGGACATCTCTTTAGGAGATCCGGGGACTGAATCCACCACTGAAGGGAGTCCCGGCACACTTTTGAAATTCTCACTGGAAAAGACAAGGGAAGGTCAAAAAGTGACCACTGAACTGCTAGGTTCCACTACAAAACCCTCATATGTAGGCCTGCCATAGGGAGAACATTTATCGTGACTGCCATCGAACCTAAAGCTCTTAACACTGCCTCAGCTGATGGTAAATGAGTCTGAAGGATGTGTAAGACATGTAGCCTCAAGCTGTGTATCCTGTCTGAGGTGAGGAACACCTGTGATTGTATTATGTCCAACCATGCCCCAATGAAATCTAGAACCTGGATCAGTTGAAGGGCAAACTTGTTCATATTGATAGTAATGCCCAACTTGTTGGCTAACTGAAGGAAGGAGTCCCTGGCCTGACATAGTGGATGCTCTGAGGGGGTGGTAAAGAGCCAATTATCCAGGTACGGAAAGACCTGAATGCCCTGAAGCCTCAGGTGAGCCGCTACCATTACCTTGGTAAACACCCTGGGGGCTGTGGTGAGACCAAAGGGAAAGGCTCAAAATTGGTAATGATTGGCTCCCAGCTGGAAGTGAAGGAACCTCCGGGAGCACCTGTGCATCTTGATGTGATAGTACGCATCTCCTGGAGGTCGATCAAGTGCGTCCAGTCTCTGTCCTGTAGATAAGGCAGAACAGATTGAATCGTGACCGACTGGAATTTTGTTTTGGTTACTGACAGTTTCAATTGGGAAAGATCCAATATTGGTCTGAGGTCCCCCGTCTTTTCTGGCATTAAAAAGAACCTGGAATAAATCCTGGATCTGGACTGGTCTGGGGGACCGGTTGGATGACTCGCTTTCTCAGTAGTGAGTCTATTTTGTACTACTGCTTCCTCCCACTGCGTGGGTGGAATGTCCGGGAGGGTTTTATTGGAAGGGGGTAGATCCTATGAAGGGGACGAAATATCCTCTGGATATGACTCACAACACCCACTGATCTGTAGTGATGGACTCCCATGCTAGTGGGTGAAGTGACAAATGACCCCTGACTGCCTCCAGAGATGGACAGCCGGGCAAGCCCTCAGTGCTGCTGCCCGGATTTATCCAAGAAAGGTTCTCGGGACCCAGAATTCCTAGGACCTCCTCTACCTCTAGGTATCTGTCATATCCCCCTCTGCCTCTGGGGGAAGGGGAGTCCTGAGCACCCCAGGAAAACACCTGAGACTTGTGGAACCAGATTTTCTTCTGGCCTCGCTGGTTCCTGGAAAAGGACCTTTGAGGCAGTGAGAAGCAGACCCCAACGGCAGAGTCTTCCCATCATTTTCGCTCTGGACTAATGTCTCTATAACTGTCTTCCCAAAAAGGGAAGAACCATCAAAATGGGCATTGGTGAAATACGCCTTGAAGGGCTCCGAGAACTGACATAAGCAGAGCCAGGCATGGTGCCAGATGGCAACGCCTGACCCTGCTGCCCATGCGGCTCCCTCTGTGGTATAGGAGAGCAAACGCATGGACTTGTTGGCTACAGATTTGAGGATGGCCATTCATGCACTGCATGTCTTCCTGTCCTCTGTCAACATGGATTCTGGGGTTGACTCCATGACTTCCTTGATCAGATCTCTCTGGAGTCGAATAACGTGCACCATGTAGTTCAGTGCCTTCATGCAGAAGGTCGCTGAAGCATAGACTCTCTTCCCAAAACAGATCCAGCGTTCTCGACTTTGTCAGGTGGATGGACTGTGGAACTCTCCTGGGCAAGTTCCTTCTTGGTGGCCTCTGCCACCAGCATAGCATCTACAGTGGACCTCTTGTGCCAGTGTAATTTGTCTGGGAGAGGGCTCATGACCTTATCCATGTGCTTGCGTATTGGCTCTGTGGTGTCCTGCTCCTTCCATGCCCTAGATGTTATTAAATGCATGACAGGAGCCTCAGGAAGGGACACACAAGAGGTAGATGGGCCTGAGCCAAATGCTTCCAGAAACATGGACTCGTTAGAGGTTGGTTTTGGGGCGGACTACCCCCCCCTTTGCTGTAGAATCTCCATGATGTCCCCAAATGAGACATCCTTGAGGGGGTGATCTTGGGGAACCTTCCCCTTCATCCAGGTCTGTGTCTTCTGTGAGGGACTCTAGAGGATAGTCCAAGTGCCTACTTTTACACCTATGCTTGTGAGGGGGGCTCCTCAAGGGGAGTCTCTGGGGAGGTCTTGCAAGTGGGTTGTTCCAAGGCCAGAACATCCTGGGGCATCACAGCTATGGGCTGTCCCTAAGAGGGTAAGATGGTCGGACCTGCACTCAAGACTGTGGGGGGGGGGGGTCTGGATGGACTCTGAAGATGAAATAGTCAGAGGCCTCGAACCTGCAAGAACCCTCTCTACCATGCCAAATACAGAAGGGGAATGGACTCCTGGGCTGAACTGGTGGAAACCACTCCCCTCTGATCTGACATGTGAGTCAGAGCCGAGCCTCTAGGAGCTGAGACACAGAGAAGGATGCTTCTCTCCGACAAGCTCGGAGCAGAAAGCACCCCCTCGGATCTGACCCAGAGGCTACGGCTCTGAGAGCTCGGATCCAATCTAGTCTGATTCAACACATTCAGGGCACTGACCGGCATTGAGGTACATGGTATCATTGGCGCCAACCCCTTGACTCTGACCATCCTCAGATCCAACAGCTCTGAAACCAGGGGTTGGATTGGAGTAATAGATCTAAATACTGGTTGGAAGGCGCCCAGTCCAGTGGGAGAAGGCCCTGGCAAGACCCCCATCTGGATTTGAGTGCAGATAAATGTTTGCATCATCTTGTCCATCTCCGCTTCAGATAGGCTCTGGGTAGAGCGGGAAGACGATGCCAAAGTGGGCCGGGAGAGCCGGTGGGGAGAGGGCCTAGGGGGTGACTGGCTAACTAAAACCTCAGGCTCAGGGGAGAACCTTGGGTACCTGAGCCAAGGTGAAACAGGTCTGGAAACAGACTTAGTCTTCAACGGGGGGCTGACCTCCAACAAGCAGTCAGGGGAGCACTTG
This sequence comes from Protopterus annectens, assembly GCF_019279795.1. Classification (NCBI taxonomy): domain Eukaryota; kingdom Metazoa; phylum Chordata; order Ceratodontiformes; family Protopteridae; genus Protopterus; species Protopterus annectens. The sequence goes on from NC_056725.1 coordinate 48,907,744, forward strand.
CGAGACCGGTCCTTATTGACCTTATCCCCTTACTTGAGTCCTAGAGGCTGAGGAAGGGGAAGACAAAGCTGCAGCCTCTGCTTTCTTAGCGGGTGGTGGTGGGACATCCATCCCAGCAGTGGAGGGCAACAGGCCCTTGACAATCAGTTTGTCCTGCCTGTCCTTAAGATCTCTGGGGTTAAACCCAGTGCAAATAAGATAGGGGGGCTGGAGGTAAGCCACCCCCAAACAAACCACGCACAGAGTTCGGCCATCCACTGGGGAAAACTTATGGCCACACTCTGTGCATCTTTTGAAACCAGGCTTTGGGGCATCTGCCATGCCTTAGCCAGTTCAAAGCAAACACACACACACACACACACACACACACACACACACACACACACATAGGAAAGAATAAGAGGAGGAAGATAGAAAAGCCTACAAGAAACAAACAACGAAGAACCCCGTGAAGGTATAGAAAAGATTAGGAGTGAAAGGGATAGTTATAAGGGTATCAAAAGTTAAATTTTTACACTTTAACTACAACACTGCCACAATGGAGCTCGGACCATGCTGCTTCCTCTCAGGCAGCAAATGAAATCTGAAGAGAGATGGGAGACAGGGGCATTATGGGTAAGGGGAGGACCATGAAGCTCAGAGCTGTAGCTGGAAAATGTGGCCATGTTGGATCCGATATGGATCTGAGGACCCACAGGTTGAAGAACAAATGAAGTAAACTACTTCAGATGTACATGTTTACTGAGATATTTACAGAAATAAGAAAACACATGCTAAATTGTATAATTAGCAAAACAAATAATGCTGGATATCTTTCAAGATGTGCAACTTAGCGTGCAAATATCAAAGCCAGTTTTCTTCAACAGCATATAAGCTGTGACTTAATGTTACTCAAAAGTTTGTAAGTCACATGGTTTTTGAAGTGTTAAGTACATGCGGAAATTCTGCTTATTTTCATAATTACTAACAAACAACTGGCAGTATTTCTAGTACAGTGTGATATAAACCAGCACTGACAGTGAATTGTCCTGTCTCCCACACTGGTGTTTCACAACATATACCCCAATAAAATGTAGATTCTCAGTTATGAAAATATGAACATAAATATGAAAATATGAATAAGTGGCTAGTAAAGATTCATTTCTTCACTACAGGATATGCTACACTAACAGTTGCATTTTATTAACTCCTTGCCCTTTCTAATACTGCCTGTTAATAGCTGTTAAGTCAGTTAAAGAAAACAGACCCAAAAATGTTCTGAATGCCATAAAGTATGGGTGTGAACTGAAAGTATACAAAAAGGCATTTTAGTCTTGAGTAAGCTAATCTGAAATTTATGTAAATCTATTATGTTGAGTATTAATGTTCATTTAACTATTGAACTTTCTGTAATGTACAAATGTAGGCAAATCTGCTTCATTTATTGCAAACGCTTGTTAATTTCCAGGATTTTGTTTCTTATGTGGATATCTTTGTAAATCTTGTACTTAGATTTGTAGTGCCCTGGGCCTCTGCTGAAAGGGTTTTTATGACCCAGTCCTGACAAACAAGTGGAAGCATGTGTGTGTGTGTGTGTGTGTGTGTGTGTGTGTGTGTGTGTGTGTGTGTGTGTGTGTCTGTCCCACACCCCCTAACTAAATATACGAACTCTAAGATCTCACTACTGTGGGGGTAAGGGACAAATTTCAACAGGATGGCCAAGAAGTTATTTACCTTGAGTAGAAAGTCGGTGTTCCAGATGTTGGTCTTCTGGTTTGTATGTCCTTTCATCTCTGTGAAGTGAAAGTCGGTGATGTGGCCATTTGGGTAAGTAAAGTAGACCCATATATATATATATATATATATATATATATATATATAATGGCCACATCACCGACTTTCACTTCACAGAGATATAGTATATATATATTTCCTGTGTACTGTGGTGGTGGTGCTGCGGTAGCGTTGTCACCTCACAGTTAGACGTTGCCCGTTCGATTCTCAGAGTGTCTTCTGTGTGGTGACATGCGTGAATGGGCGTTCCTTCGTTGAAGGTTGTGCGTTAGGCCTGGCAAGCCAGCACGTCAAAATCTATTGCCAATCATTAGCAGACCGGAGTTCCGCTGTGGCGACCCCTAACCGGGAAAAGCCGAAAGAAAGAAGAAGATATATATTTCCTGTAATCCTTAGACTATTAACCTTTTGCTGGTGTGCTTCCGTTATTCTAACTTTTCCTCTTGAAAGGTATTCTCTTTATATTTTAAACTTTGGGATTCTGAACGCATTACTATGTCCCTTCCTCTCTCTTTCTCTCTCTCTAGATCTGTCTGTAGGTCAAACCTGTCAACTGTCCAGTGTTTTTGCAGAATAATCAGATTTTTGCCTCATATTTTTGGTTTGTTTCTCATAAAATTGTGTTTTTATTCTAGAAAATCACAGAAGACTCCAGTCAGATAATAATGACAGACATTTGATATATTGACTTTATATCCTTCAGAAAATTCATACTAATACAAAAACATGTTACTCTAGCAACTTTCTAATTTTGAAAGAGCAATATTTAAAAAGTATCCCTATTTTTGAGTCTCTGTCCCCTCATTATTTCTGGCTTTGTCCAGATTTCTTGCTCTAAGAGGTTGACAGGTAATGCTGTAGATGCTGGTACTATTTTTACTATTTTTTATCTGCAACACTACAAGTTTTGTAGTTTAGAGCAGAACTCCTGATTAATAGATGTAATAAGTAATTATTGTGTGATAAGTAAAAAGAAAATACACCATGAGCTTGCATGTCATCAGCAGCCAAGCAGGAAATGTGTTTCACTAAACAAAGAAATCTCTGTCTTGTTTATAAAGCTGTCTATCTTTTGTAATGAAGCCAGAAATATAATTTAATTGTGATTGCCCCTAACATTGATGTCCAATGAGATCACTGTCAAAACCGAATATGTATTCGACTGACTTTGCTCATTTTCCTTTTTATGTGTTGTACTTTTGTTTTAAAATTGCTTCTTTAAAGCAAATAGTGGACGGGATATGTGGAAGGGCAAAAGAAATTCAGTTACATGCAGGTAGTATAGCACTTTTGCCTTCTGCATGGTGTTCACTGGGTTTAGATTACAATGTCTGGGAGGCTTTGACTGCATCTGTGCTAAGTGGAGCCATGTTCTGTATCTGGGCTTCATTGTTTGATTATACAGCCTTTCAAAATGAATCTGTTTGTGGAAGAGGATGCCGCCATCCATTTGATGTGATGACATCTTTTCAGCTTACTGCAACTAGCTGTGAAATAACAGACGTGTTCCTTAATAAAAAAATCTTTTCAGGGTGGTTGCCATTTTTCCAAGGTGGAGTGTTGTGAGATCAATACATTCAGTTAAAGGGTTTGAAGGTATTACTTTTGTAGTTTAAAGTTTGTATTTGCTGGCTTTCCTTATTAACGATTTTCTTTTGGTATGGAATGTGCAGTTCCATGGTTATTTCACTCTTATGACACGTATCCATTTAGGGCTGTATAGACGTCACGTGGTTCAGCTGTTCAAACCTCATGTCAGACTAGGTGAATGAAGATGAGTGATGTTTACATGTAATAATTTTGTATGGTATTGGAACTGGATGAATGGTGTAACAGCTGTAAAGGATGGTTCTAACAAATGTACATGCAGACACGCACACACACAAGCGCATGCACACGCACATGTGCTGCTGATCCTTATTGGCTATGCTTTAGTGGCCATAATACTGATACACCACCACCTCTCTGACTTTATAACCAATATTGCCCAGAGCAATGCTGCATTCATTTAATTCATTCTTATATTTGTTTGTTCTTACATGAACATTTTTGACAGTAAGTTTAAGTCTGTGGTGTGTTCAAGTAAATTTGTTTCAAAACTCCACTCTCCACCACCCAAGCATTTTTGGCTCAGTAGATCACAGTTTTCGGACTGACATAAATACAGCATTGTCAGACATGGTTGTGATGTCCCCACTCTGGGCCAGTAATCAAGAAGCCTGATTCCTCACCACTGACACTGGAGAGACATAGTCACTTGGAATACAAATGGATACACTTAGTATTTCTAGATGTAGACCTCTCTGCATCAAGCACAATTTTTTTTAAGAGCACATAGGGAACACAAACAGCCTGGACTCTCGATTTCTTTATATCGGTCTCCCTCCAGGATCCCAGTAAGGCTCCCCACTAGCACAACTATAGGGTTAAGTCCTCAGCTGAGTGTCCAAGCCAAGTCCTCCAGCACCCTCTCTGTGAAACTAGTGCTTCTTGTCCCTGCTCCAAGTAGCTGGCGCACACACACACACACACACACACACACACACACACACACACACACACACACACACACACACACACACACACCTGGGAAAGGCAGGCACAGATTTACCAGCTGTACTCCCTTCTGCCCAGACTATAAGGTAGTTATCACTACCACCAGACACTACAAAGCCAGTTATATAAGGCTCTTGCAAGGGTGCCTAATTATCTTCTTCTTTCGGCTTTTCCCAGTTAGGGGTCACCACTATGGATCACCTGTCTGCTCATGATTGGCAGTAGAGTTTTACAGTGTCGAGTTGCCAGCCCGGTGCCCAACCTTCCACAAAAGGCACACACATGTACGCACTCACACCTAGGGCCAATTTAGAGTGTCCAATCTACCTACAGCATGTCTTTGGGATGTGGGAGGAAACCGGAGCACCCGGAGGAAACACACGCGACCACAGGGAGGACATGCAGACTCCGCACAGAAGGCACCCCGGCCGAGGATCGAACCAGAGAACCTCTTGCTGTGAAGCGGCAATGTTAACCACTGCACCACCGCGGCCGCCCAAGTGTACCCAAGTATACTGAGTGAAATTAATATTAACACAAATGGTAATGTTGACCAGACAGCCAGGCTTCAGGAGTGGCCAGTGTCACCAACACATAGAAGTACTCTCAAAAGTTAAAATATTCTCTAAAGGACCAGCCACAATGGAAAGTTTAAATATATTTAATAATAAAAGAACATGAACATACGAAATATCAATTAAGAGTAAACACCAGAGTTTGTCACATGAAATATTAAAAACAACACAGCTGGAAAGATTCACACAGTTACAGAAAACAATACTCAACTGTTATCACTATAATTTCCTGACTGGTCTAGAGAATTACTGTTCCTACTTACTTAATAGAGCAAGGCAAGATGAAGTAGGTGAGGGATCTTTCTATGTCAGATTCCAAGAAACAGGCTGCTCTGAGACTTCTATCTTACCTAATATTAAAACATAATTTCTGTACAGAATGACATCACATACATCTGGTCATCTGACTTCTGGTTTCCATGCAACCCCCATTGCTAAAAAGTGGCAGGATTTAGCACCTATATGCCATAATACACACACAATAGCACTGCTCTGATCTGATGCAGCTTCTGGAAGTCATAAAACAGTTACAAACTTCTACTCCTCCTACAGAGACTAATAAACCATGTCTCTTATGTTACTGCATTTCTACTTATCTTAAGAAACACATATTATTCATTCAAAACTTTGAGATAACATCTTTATGACCTAGGCCCAGTAATTTAATTTCTTACTATTCTCCAAATTTAGCTAGAGCTGAGCTTAACTTCTTGATATTCAAATTACATATAATTATTTGCTAAACCCAACTGAGTAAATATCTGGCCTATGTTATGCATCCACTGCCATATTTCTCCTGGCATAGCTGGCAATACCTCACATCGTCGCAATGCTGTTAAATGTCATTGCAACCCTGACTATTAAATCATCCATCTGTAATGTAGTTCCAAACATGAAGTATTTGATTTTACTTAAAGTACGCATTTATTGCTTAAGATACATGGAATATACATTTGTTCATTGTGCATCTTTTATCAGATTGTGTAGATCATGCTTTATTGTTGTTTTGTCATGTGATTTGAAAGTCATAACTTGCAATTGTCTTGACTTTTGGAGGGTTTAGTTCTGTAGGGTCACATAAAATGACTTCATCCCAAAGCCTCCAACTTTATCTTCAAACCTAGTGGAAGTCTCTGAAAATAGGGCTTTGAAGTAAACTGTCTTCACTGCATTCACAAAAATATGTTACATGGATCACCTGAAGGGTGTGCCATTAGCAGACTGGCAACAAGTGAAAATATTCCAGAACTGTGTTGACTTACGTGATACATGCTCAATTCTATACTCTGACTGCTACATTTTGTATGATCTGCTGTTATTGACATTCCACTTCAAGCAATCCTAGATACAAAGTATGTTATTTGATGTATGACACTGGCATGTTCCTTTGATTAAAAAAATAATAATTAAAATACATCAACTGACAATTGATATTTTAGTGTAAAATCACTTTGAAAAAATATGCACAACTTCTCCACAAGGATCATATCTGTTCCACCCAGTGCAAGCAAGAAGAACAGTCAAGAAACCAAGGAATAGTATACACCATAGCCAGCAGTTTTTTGTTCATGACAGTTTCAGTTCTCCAGTTGTGAATACAAGGGATTAGCATAGTGATTGTCCCATTCTGTTAAATGAAAAATAATCTATATATCTGACTGTCTACCATATAAGTGTGATTCATCAGTTCCTACAGTCTTGTTAAAACTGTCTCCTTGTTCACCACGTGCAAGAAGAACAGTTAAAAACACAATACCAATCCAGATGACACTTCAAAAGACTCAGAAGTAGGAATGAAAAGAGAATTCCAAAAATTAATTTCTAAAAACATTCTTCCTAAACAAGCTAGAGGCAGCAGTTGCTCTGTCCCTTGACCATCAAAAATCATATACATGAAAAGATACTGGAAGTCACAACTTAGCAAGATTGTCCATTGTGTTGAACAGGGTTCCCAAAATACCAGCACTGAAGTAACACAGAAAATTATTATGTAGGGCCCTTTCAGTTCATTTGCAACTCTATCTAGAAGTGATTAGCATCACCTGTACTGCAGCTAATGAGGTGTTAAATGTTGCAGTACAGACACAACTCACAGGAGCAGACAATTTTTATTTGTTTGTTTGGTTGGTTGTATGTATCTATGTATGTATGTATGTTTGTTTCCCAAGTAACTTGTCTGAGGACCCCTTTCTGCCATGACATCGACGACACAGACAAAGGTAGTACACATACACAAACAGTGTTACAATAATAATAATAGTGTTAATAGAAGAATTCTAGACAAACTATCCTTGTAGGCCATTGTAAATCGAATTACCCATATCTAGTTTAAAGGTCTATAGTTCACCCCAGGATAGTAATTATTTTGGGTGAGACCGAGATTATTTTTAGGGAATGCTATTGAGGTTCTATAGGGCCCATATTGTAGGAAGAGCATTTTAGATGATGCCTCTGTCCATCACTAATACAAGGGGCAGTCCCAGTGTAAATTTCTTTATTCCCATCCATAGATGCAGGTTAAAATTTGAAAGGGACAGGGATATGCTGTGTTTTACATGTAGAGGGAGCCTGTTCCAGAGTAGTGGTAACCTCTGAAAGATGTACTCGTCTCTCCAAACTTTTCTGTTTAAGTTAGAGAAGAGGTTTGGGTCCCTGGAATGAGTATTTCTGATACCAACTGAGTTCTGGATGTACAATATGTCCATTACCACAAGGTCAGAGGATGCCTTATAAGCCAGATACAGGACCTCTCCCAGCAATCTATAAGATACTGAATTTAGAGCCAGTGCTTTGAAGCAATCTGTGTAGGTCTTCTATTTAAGGCCCTGTATTTTCTATGTAAGGAACATCTGTGGCATTTCAGTAGTTGCATATGTCTTCCCAGATATGATTGGCCTGATGAGAGCACAATAAAGAAGAGCAATTACATCCCTGGACCTGGAACCTACCCCTCTGCTCATAATCTATGCAATATAGAAGGACATTCTTACCACTGGGGGCACATCCAGGTTGAATGTAAATCTATTGTCCACAAATGTTCCTAAATCCCAAACTGCTCGGTAAAATCTTATGGGTGTATTGTCAATGTGGTAATTTAGTGTGGATATGGGTTTCCCAAAGGGTGCAATGTACTTTTTGGCATTTAGTTTTAGTCCATGGGTATAGCACCATTTATTTGTCTGGAGCAAGACTTCCTGCAGAATGGCTGAGTCATTTGGTGATTTACTGACTGTTCCTACCTTGTAGTCATACAGAAACTTAGTCAGAGCCCCTTGGTGTTTGTCTTTACATCCCAGAACCAGTTTAGTTTCCCCTACCTTGACCTTCTCATTCCTATTTGTGAAACAGTTTGCAATCCAGTAGGTGATGTAGGGATTTACTCCCAGCTGAGTAAGTATCTCCACTATGTGTGAGTGAGGTACTGTGGTATGCAAAGTGCTGCCTTTGTCCTTTGCTTTGGTGATCTTTTTGAAGATGTGCACTAAGTTGAGTAAGCAACCCCTGCCTTTTTTTGTAACAAACTGGTACGGGTGAAGTATTTGGAGGTTATTGATTAATTCCATGATAAGTCTTTCCATGGCCTTACAAATTAGGCTGGTCTGACTTATGGGTCAGTAACCACCTAAGCCACTGGATGGCCCTACCTGGTGAGTGGCATGACTGTTGCTGTCCTCCATTTGCTTGGCACAAAGCCGGTATAGAGACTGAGGTTGAACAGCATTGTTAGGGGTACAGATAAATCATTCATCACGCTATTTAAGATCCATCCTGGGATACTGTCAAGGCCATCGATACAGTACTACTGCTATTTGGAAGCTCATTTAGGATTTGGCCTTGCATGAATTTCTCAACTACTATGTTTGTCGTGGCTTTGGCTTCAATTTAGGTTGTGCTGTTTACAGTCAGCGCTTGAGGTAGCAAGTATAGCTATATATTGCATGGATAGCTTCTTTTTCTCAAACTTGGCTTTGGTGGTTTTGATTAAAGTCCTGAGTTGTTTATTTTATTTAATGATGGTGGATCTAGCCTGCTGTGGGTTACTCTTCTGATATTTGGCTATGGTTCCATTGTAGAGCTTGTTTATGATGTGGTTCCACCAAGGAGGTTTAAGAAAGTTTACATTAGCACATAAATATGAGCATTCTTTTAAGGAGCAGTATAATTACAAAAACAGGACTAGCACAATTACGGTCTACTCTGCTAAAATAATAAACACATTTCTATGATGTCACCGTATTTACAAAGATTATTCGTATTTATTTGTCATTTGGTAACCGGGTAAGCACACTGGTCCAAGGACCCTTTTCAGGCATAACTTGGGCCTTGTAACAAGTCATTACTACAGTAAACCAAATAGCAATACAAGTACAGCCGAGTAGCATTCTGCCATCACCCAGAATGATACCGCAGTACAAGGACAAAATGATTGACTTCAACAACTGGCTAAGCTTCTGGTGCCATTCTAAAGGGATCCAGTATCTGTCTGCCTGGGATGACATGGTCAACAGACCACGATGCTTTGCCAGAGATGGCCTGCACCTGTCACCCCTGGGATTCCGGATACTGGCTAAGGTTTTTGCCGCCCCTATAGTGCCTTTTTTGGGCAAGGTTCAAATGACAAATTCACCACCGTAACAGGAACAGGCAAGAATAATTGATGGTGATGCTACTCAATGCTAGCAGTCTGAATCTCAAAATGCGCTCACTCGAGGCACTCCTTAAAATGGAGAACATAGATATCTGTGCAGTGACTGAGACCTGGTTCAAGGCTCTAGAGAGCACCCCTGCACTACCAGGCTATAACTCATACCACACTTTTTGGCCGTGTAACCTGGACCGGAACACCAAAGGCGGAGGTGTGTCCATATTCATTAAGGATATCCACACCTCCAGGCTAGTTGCTCAGCATAATGCAGCAGAGGTTATCCAAGTGCAACTAACTCTGGGCAAAACTGCAATCCAAATTTTAGCTTGCTACAGATCACCCACCATGCCTCAGGATTCCCAATCCTCTTTTCTTGATGTACTGGAAAATATTAGGGTTCAACCAAACACCCTAATAATGGGCGATTTCAACTACCCCACCATTAACTGGGAAAACTACTCATGTACCAACTCCTTCACTCAATGCTTTCTGGAATTCATAAACTCCAATGTCCTGGATCACCTTATCCACACCCCCACCAAGGGCAACAATATCCTAGATCTAGTCATTACCAACATGAGTGACCGGTGTTCCACACCTGAAGTCAACACCTCATTGGTCCGATCTGACCATAAGCTAATTACCCTAGATATCCACATCCTGCCCCCACCCCCCATTAAGGAAACCATGGTAAAAAATGTCTCCAAAGCCAACTTCATGCTTCTTAAGACAGAAGTGGTGAACTTCATGACACCAATGCAGATGGACAATACAGTTACGACTACTGAATCCTACACAATTGTACTTTAGAAGCACTTACTTGAGTGCATGGATCATGCTATCCCAAACAGAACCAAGACACTATCCTCCAAAAAAGGAAGCCAATTTGGTGGTCCCCTGCCATAAACAAACTGTACAACAGAAGGAAGAAACTGTTGCAAAAGACAGTAAAATCCCATAAGTGGAGGAGCTCCCTGGTCAGCCTCAGTAAGAAGCTGCGATCCCTGATAAAATCCTCCAAAACTAGTTACAAAAACAAAATCGCCACTGCTTCTAAAGACAACCACAAAGCATTCTATAGCTATGTCAAGAATCTCAATGGCAACACTCAGATCTGCTGAGTTACAGCACAATGGCACTAAATATACAGACCCAACTGATATTGCCAACATCCTGAAAAATAGGTTCAGTGCTAACTTTATCCCCCTCTCACCCCCTAAAGAGCCCATCTCTATACTGGAAGAATGCAAAGTTCCTGTAATCAGGGATTCACATGTAAAAACCACATTCTTTAAAGCCAAGAACACAGCATCCATGGGACCAGACAACATCCCAGGCTGCGTTCTACACAAACTACAGAATGAACTGGCACCCCACCTAAGTACCATCTTCAATCATAGCCTTACCTCAGGCTTTGTGCCTGCAGAATGGCGCACAGCAATGGTTATCCCACTCCACAAGGGGGGAGCCACCACGGACCCCAGGAACTACCACCCCATTAGCCTGACGAGCCTGGTCTGCAAGGCCATGGAACATATCATCATGGAACTTATAAACAAAGACATTGGTAATCTCCAAACTCTGGACCCCACCCAATTTGGGTTTGTAAAAGGCAGATCATGTCTCCTAAACCTGATAGACTTCTTTGAAGCAGTCACCAAAGCCGTAGACAAGGGTAAGGTGGTTCACATAGCCTATCTAGCTCTTGCCAAGGCTTTCGACACCATCCCCCACTCTGGAATTATAGATAAACTCACTAAACTAGGTATAAATCCCTATGTCAAAAGATGGGTTGCCAACTGGCTCATTGACAGAACCCACACTGTGAAAGTAGCAGACTCTAAATCCAACTTCAGACCAATGACAAGTGGCATACCACAGGGTTCAGTCCTGTGTCCTCTCCTGTTTGGTATCTACTTCTCTGAAGTACAGGCCAACACAGGAGGTCTTTGGCTAATAAAGTTCGCAGATGACTGCAAACTAGGAGCCATAATCAAAACTCCTAACGATGTGGACATCCTACAAAAGGGCCTCACTGAGACAGATGCCTGGTATCAAAGCCATGGCCTCAAGCTCAATGCCAAAAAGTGCATTGTCATCCCCTTTGGTAAAAACTCTGTACCCATGAACTACAACTTAGGTGGTAGAATACTTAACACCGAAAGTGTGATAAGAGACCTTGGGACACAGGTGGACAGTAGTCTCTCCTTTGATAATCACATCGCCACAGTAGTCAGGAAATCCTTCTACGTGGCACACCTCATCACAAAAGGTTTCTTATCCAGAAAAAAAGAGGTCATTGTTCCTCTCTACTCATCACTCATTAGACCCATTATAGAGTACAACGCCCCCTTTGGTATGTACCTCACAAGACATCTACAACAACTGGAAAGGCCGCAGAAATACCTCACAAAGAGGATTACCAGCCTCAAATAGATGCCCTACGCAGACAGTCTCAAAAAACTCCAGCTTTACTCCGTCGTATATCACCTACTCTGAGGTGATCTCTGCCTAACATACAAAGCTATGTCAAACCCAGAGCTATTGGACATGCTACACTTAAAGAAATCCCAAACCCTCCAAGCTACACGCTCTAGGGGACCTAAACCTTGTCACTACAATAAACAAAACATACCGGAGGGATAGATTCCTGTCCCAGAGACTTCACATTCTCTGGAATAAACTACCTATCTATATCAAACAAAGCTCCTCATTAGCACTCTTCAAGAAAAATTTTAATGATTGGATGGGAAATAAGAAATTCACCCCGGGGATCACCTCTGTGGCTCTGCTTGACAGTGGCACAGGAAAATAATTTTCTTGGGTGGCAAAAGCCAGGGTACCTTTTTGGCTGGGCTTGTATAGGCCCCAGGGCCAATAGCCTAGTACCTACCTATGAACCTACAGTGTTTCAGTAAAACAATCAGACAGACAGATGTAAGCATGCACTATTTAAATGAGATAGCAATACAAAGTACAAAGAATACAGATAAGTGCACATATACATAAAAAATCATTATATGGTATATACCGATGTACAAAATTTATACTCATATCTTCATCAACCGATGATTTGTACATCAGCTCATACACTATACACAATGGCTGGATGTATAGGTAAGTTTAGAGTTGCTTGTCAAAGCAATCACATTTGATAAGTGATGTTAAATATTCAGTGTCTTTTTAAAACATTTTAAATCTGTGAAGTGTCCATTTTTTCTGGCAGATTATTCCATGCAGATAACTCAAAAGCTATCTTTGTCATAGCTACAATAAATGGAGATCATTACAAGATCATCTCATCAACTAAGTACAACTTCACGCCTAATAGTCACCTGAATCCACAGCTGCAAACATCCATCTTTCAATAATTCATGACCAGATTGATTACAAAGCATACATAAATCTATGCTTGTCATAAACAATGAAATTCTCAGGAAGCCATTATTCAGACTGTTAAAAAAGTTCAGTCCTAGAAGTCCTAAAATAACTCCCTCTTTGTATGCACCAGGGAGGTGCAATCCCGTGGATTAAATGCAGTCTTCACTTAAAGAAGTGCATGTAACAGAAAAAAGTTTTGATTTTGGAATGAAAACCTGTGAGTTCTGCTAAAGTTCATGCAATAACAATACTAGAGGACAAGTGTGTAACTTTGTTGGTTGAACAGGAAGTGTCAAAGTGAACAGAAGGAAATAAAATATTTCAAAATCTTTGCTCATGACAGTCTAAGCAATGCACCACTGCACGAGCATCCCTGCAGCTAATAGTAGGCTCAACAGAAAGGAAGTTGCACTTCATCTGCTGCATTCTCTTCCTAAATAGGGTCATGTGACATTCATAGGCCATTCCGACTAAATCAGAATGTGTTGTCTCTCTTCATGATGTAGGCTTCAACAAAACTATAAGTGCAGCAAGGACAACACATTTCCAAGAGTAAAGTTTGGTTCTTTTGGACAATATAGCCTTTAATGTGGTGGATTGCAAAAAATAAGAGCTGTAATGCAGCACTTTGGGCCTGACCAAAAATAAAATACAATGTGTAGGCTGAGCATACAGAGGGGCCATATTGTAATGTATGACACTGTGCATGATGACATTTCATTGAACAAGTTAGACGCTGTCGTCAAAGTCATAGTAAGAGGAGTCAAATAAGTGTGACCAAATGGCAGTGAGGAAAAATGTATCTGAAAAAGTGTAGCTGAATGAAGTTGTGGTATAAAAAACGTTTCATCTGAAAGTTTGCATTCAGCTCATAACTCATGTAGAAACTGAAAGTTAATATATATCAAATTTTGCCATTACAAAATAAAGCTATTTGAACAGATAGAACACTTGCAGCACAGGGAATAAATACGTTGCCCAGGGTTTAGAAAATATACTTATGGACTGTGTGAATGCAAAATGGTGCAGATGACGTAGTGCAATTCAGGTGCTTAGCAATGTGTTACGACTGACGTTGCACCACAGAGTTAAACTAATGATAGAATTTCCTCGCAAATATCCCAGGCCATGCAAGCAACAACACTGTGTAACGTATATCATGTGACCCAAACAGCTTAATAATGTTCATGCAGCAAAAAGAAAAGAAAAAAATAATGTTCATGTAGCATGCACATGATGATGGTGACACTACAAGCACAAGGGTGAGAACCAACTGTCTTGTTGCCCAGTGTTGCACCTTGACAGAGATCATTCTCCCTTATGGTTGGGCCCAGACAGTGGTGGCCCAAGTTTTAGGTCCAGAGAGCTGTGTGCCTCAGTCAGTCACACAAGAATGTGTCCCAAGTGGTCACTGCAAATGCTGAACTGCCAGCCCACCAAAGCTGTCTGCAAACCCTTCAACTCCAGCCAGGTGATATATTCCGACAGAAGTGATGGTGCTCCTGATGGGAAACTCCACCTGAGACAGACCACTAGAGGACAATATCAAATCTACCAGTCACCTCCCACTGGACTTGTATCCCTGCACCACCTTAGTCATGTGTGGTGACCTTAACCCTAATGCCAACCCTACGCACTGCATTACAAAAAACTGTCAATACTATTGAACAAGACACAGAAAAACTATCTTCTTCTCTCACCATTACTGTAACCTTAATCTGTGAAGACACTCACACACACACACACACACACACACTGATTTAGCATGATCCCACACATCTTTAAATTCAGCAGCTTTTTAGTCAAATATTCATTTTTTTGAATAATCCCTACTTTCCTGCACTATATAAAAGTTTGATTCAACCATTTTATATTCGAAATTTATGCATTCTCATCTTTTATACTCCCTCAGACTGTTCTACCTACCTTTTTGATTACTCCCATCTGTATCTATCTGCCTATGTATACATGCCCACCCCACACATTAATATACATACACACACACACATACATATATATATATATATATATATATATATATATATATATATATATATATATATATATATATATATATATATATATATATATATATATATATATATATATATGTATATATATTTATATATATATATATTACACACACACACACACACACACACACACACACACACACACACACACACACACGTGTGCATACCACATATTTATAC